>NC_090021.1:65998815-66301845 GCF_037176765.1 Anolis sagrei
AAAATAATGACACAAGCAATTGAAACACATTGTTTCTTCATCTCCAAGAGCCAGTGTTATTAACTGCTTATTGACATAATAAAAGTATCATTCATACCTATGAATCATGCCATTGGAAAATTGCTTCTCCTGTTCTCAGAAAGGCAGTAGAATGATAGATAGATGATTGATTGATGGATAGATGGATAGATAGATAGATAGATAGATAGATAGATAGATAGATAGAAAGATGATAGATAGATATTTCTAAAAGTGCCAGGTTACAGAGAATGACCATACAGTGGTTCTCTTAGGATCTCTCAAGAATTCTGGTGTCATCCTAGATGAATCACTGGAAGCAGTCAGGGGTTTTCTTACTAGAATTCCTGATAATTCTCCAAAGGAGGACCCATGGAACCACAGCCACCAACTCTGCTTCCAATATTACAATAAATTGAAATGAAGCATTGATCCTCAAAGTGGCTGCTAAACCATAATGTGGTAGGAGTTATTAATGGATTGTTTCAAGTGAAAAAAAGATTAATTTCCAAATTGTCCAGTAGTGATACAACACAGCACCAGGAGACTATGCATTGTATGATAAGCTCTAGGAAAAGATGCAGTGCAATTGAAGTATAACAGTCTTACATGATAAGCTCCAGTGTGTAGTCTGGATATTCGATTTTGCTTTCTGGTTAACACTGCTACTCTTGCATTTATAGGAGAGACAATGAGCACAACGCAACAGGCATTTCACATCTAAAAGGTATACTGAAAAGAAGATTTGTGAAACAACATATATGGCAATGGGAAACGTGGGGATAATTTCCAGCATTGGGATCACCTACTAGAAACCAGTGATATACCTGTTTTGCTAAAATGCATTGGAGGTGCACAAAAGATTAGAAGTGTTGTTTGTGGCTTCTGCTCATTCCATGTCTGTAAAGCTTAATGTTGCAGCATGTGCTTTCATTGCAGATGGTGCCAGGCTCAGTCTCCTGACTGAAAACTTGGATAACTGCCAACCAGGGAAAATGCTGAGGCATACAGACCTATGGTCTCATTTGTTGTAATTTACAACACAATCTCTACAGATAACTCTGCAAGAAGAGACCACAAAGGCAGACAACTGTGTTGACCCATATTAATAAACCACTGCTAACAATTTGAATTTTACTAGGAACAGCTTTTTTGAAAACTCCATCCTCTTCCCCCTACATTTGGTTACTGTGAGGATTACAGTTAGGCAAATAAAAAAGAGAACCTAGAGCAGAGAAAAAGATGACTCTAGTTTAGCCCTGTTTGTGTAAGAGCCATTTTTTCTCTGCTCTAGAAACAAGATGCACAGCATGGCTAGAAGGTGAACACCTCCATCCAGAGAGGAAACTGCAGACTCCCCGTGAAAACACTCATTTTCTCCCCCCCCCCCCCTTGGGCCTAAATTGCACTAGCGCTGATTTCATCAGATAGACTGATTCTTTTCAGTACATCTCATCCGAGGATGTAGAGAAAGATATTCCTTGAACTGGAATGATCCATATTCAGCAAATCTTTGTGGTCACCATCCCAGCTTCTAGCAGGTTTGTGCGGCACCTGTGTAGGCACTCTGCAACAATTTATTTCATCCACATCCTGACCCAGATTAAATGGCTGTGTAGAAGCAGCCTTAGCTTCTGAAAAACACCCCTTCCTCCATTCTACCACAACTATGGGCACCTTAAAACAAGATCATATTGCTTTCTATGATGCTTTGTGTGAAGATGTTAATATGTGTGAGAGATGGAGATAAAGAGAGGACCATACTGCCAGGGTCTTTGAAAAACAAACAGGCTGTTTATGTAATAATGCAGGACTGTGAGGAAGCACCACATATTTGGGAAATGAAAGCTGTCTTTGGGATTTCAGTTGTTTATGGAATGAACCACCATTCCAAATTTGTCCAGACTGGGGAGAAAGAACATGTGAGCAGTGTGACAGATTTCATAAGAGCCAAAAATGGCAGAGAAGCACCTGTTTCAAAGGGAATAGATAGGTAGCCATTGAGCACTCCATCGTGACTATGGCCGAATGACTCAACACATAACATATTCAGATGGGGATAAATTCAGCGGCATTTATTTATTTATTATTTGTGGTATTTCTACCCCATCACTTCTCTACCCCCGAAGTGGGACTCAGGACACTGAACTGGTATGTGCCAGTTCAGCTTCCTTTTTGCCACAGATCCTACTGGCTCCCATTCCACAATGCACAATTACTTCCGGGAAGCGGAGGATTCCATGGTAAAAGGAAAGGTGAACTGGTGAATGCTATGGCAGTGGCAACATGAGAAGCTTCCTGTGTTGCATTGAGATCAACAGGGGGAAGCTGGATGGCCAACATTTCCCCGTGTGGGATAGGGAGATGGGTGAGTTGGGCCATGCATGGTACGGGGTGACGGGTTCCCCACATCTCCTGATGGACACTGCCAGATTTGTCACAATGCATGTTGATTCCAGTGGCTCATCTGATGATGTTGTCTATCTGGCTGTTCCTGGGATAGTCCCATTGTTATACAAGTGCCTATTTTGTTTAGCTTGAAAAGAGGTGTACAAAACAGAACTAAAAAAATAGTGTTTATAGAAGCAATAGAAGTATAGATTGTCTGAAATGTTTTGGACCAGAGGTGTTGTGGATTTCAGTTTTGTGGACAAGATTATTGGAGCAGTGAGAGCAACCACCTGTGCCCTGGACCCTTGCCCTTCCTGGCTGGTCAAACTTGCCAGTGGGGGATTGGCTGAGTGGATCTTGAAGATCATAAATGCCTCATTGGAACAGGGTTATATTCCATCAAGCCTGAAAAGTGCAATTGTGAGACCGTTGCTTAAAAAGGTGTCCCTAGATTCCTTGGTCCTGAACAACTACGGGCCTACCTCTAACCTGGATCCCTGGAGTTGGGTGGTTGCCTCCCACTTTCTTATATTAGGCCCTGGAAATGTACAGCCATAGACTCTGCCTAATTTCCTGGGCCCTCTAAAATTGCACTAGCCCGGCCCGGCCTTTTAAACTGCCTTGAACAGGCAGGATTATTTTAAATATATGTGCTATTGTGGTTTTTAATGCTTATTTTGTCTTGTTAATTTTATGTTCATGCTGTTCTCTTTGTATGTATTGATTATGTCACTTGGAAACTGCTCTGAGTCCCCTTGGGGAGATAGAGTGGGATATAAATAAAGTTTTGTTGTTGTTTTTTTGGGGGGGGGGGGTTGGGGTTTTTTGGGGGGGTGCATTTGGGGATATATGTATTTGTATATATCTTGGAGGTAGAGGCCAAGTGTAAATATTAAATTAATTTATCCTCTTATGCACTAATATAAATAGGCTGAAGATAATTTTGTACTCAATACTTTCACTAATTTTGTACATGAAACAAAGTTATTTTACATTGAACCATTAGAAAGCAAGGTATCACAATCTCAACTATCCATATGGACAATTTTGGACTATTTTGAATTTTGGAATTCTAAATAAGGGATATTCAACCTGTACTATGTTGAGAATCAGAGCATTTAAAAAACCTTTTCCCCCAATAGTGTATACTGTGTCTGGATGCTCTAATGGATGGGATAAAAGTGCAATAAAGTCATTTTTTAATAAAATAATAGTTTTGGTGGTCATTTGATCCTTTATGGGACTGTACTTCCTCTGAGAGAACACCTGCATAGCTTAAATAAGGGCTTCTTATAATTTTTCCACTCATTATGTCTTTTTGCCCAAGAATTTTTTACATAACCTCAGGTATACAGATACATAAAATAGGCATAAAATTAAACATTTACTGAAAATAACCCTTTGCAAGGCTTGTTAAATGGGCTGATTTTCCTTTTTGTGCCGTATAGCTGAAGAATTTTCTGCACAGTCTAGTGCAAACACTGCACATTCTTGTTAACAGATTTGTGTAAATGTTTAGGTGGAATTCAGAAATCTTTTTCTCAGTGCCAAGTTTTTCATGACTTAGTTTAGGGGACTGAGTTAAGAGGGCCATGTTTGGAGTCAAGACTCACAGTTTAAGAAGCAGTGGCTTAGATCAATCTGTTTCATTAAGACCTAGGCGGCCTCTGTGGCTGTAAGTGTCCAGTTTTGTTTGGTCCACCAGTCTTACCTGGTTAGGAATATTGTAAACACAGTACTTCATACACTGGGAACCGCCTAATCATACTATTTTAGTGTGCCCTACATAGTATTTCTGTGGAGTCCAACTTAAAAGTTTCAAATATCTGGCATTGAGAAACCAGTTAGCAGTAATAATAAGAATTTTATTGATTAGCCCTTAGGTCATATCACAATACCAAACCAAACAACAAGGCTTGATAAGATTTGATTGCACTCTATGTAGTAAGTTAAAATGAGACACTTATAACAATACAGTAAATAAATATGATAACACTGAGTATATACATCATATTTCCTTATCACTCCTACAATTTATCCCAATCAACCCCACATATGTAGTTCTTAAACATATTGTTTTGCTTAAATGCAGAGCTGTTTTATATGTTATTTTTGGGTCTTGGCCACACATAAAATATGTTGTTCTGATGTGAGATTTCCAATACATTTCCAATTTCCCAATCAAAACCAGTTAGCAGTGGTTTTTTAAAGGAATTGTATCAGTTGCCAATACATTTCCAGTCTGAATTCATGATATCTATTTTTATGTCGAAAGCCCTAAATGGCTTGGGAACTCAACTGAACGAGTGTCTCTCTTTGTCTACTCCTGCCTGAGGATTGCAGCGCTTATCTCTGGGTCCCACCAGTGGAGAAATTCACTGTATGCAAACATGTTAGAGGACTTTATCTGCTATGGCATCCTGACTGCTGAATGCCCTTTTCTTTGAGGCTTATAGTTTGTATTGATGCTGGCTTCATTCCAGCACCAAGTTGAAAAAATACATTTTATTAAAGTTTCTTATGGCCTAATGATTTTGCCCAAATGTGCCTTTATATATGGTTTTAAACTGCAATGTGTTAATTTTCTTTAATGTTTAAATTGTTTTAAACAATGGAATTAATTTTATTTGTAAATTGCTCTGAGCTCCTGAAATGTATGGTGGGTTATAAATACTTTTCTTAATAAATAATGCTCATCAGATTGTGCCTAATGAAAGCATTCCAATTATTCCCAATGCTTACCACCCTATTTTGAAAGGAATTTGGGCATTCAGAAACTCACAGAAAGTTTCTTTCATGCTCTCTTTACAGATTTTCTGTAGCCTGTTAATCGCCACAAAAGCCTCTTAGTACTCCAGTTTTGCACTTTCCCCTCTGCTCAATTTAATTTTACTGTTGAAAAAGCTCGGCAGATTCAAGTGCTCTTTCTCTCACCCCATTTTTGAGCTTTTGTCTTTCTTTTGGGCCAAAGGGCTTGAATGGTTTACATGGGGCAGAAAATGCCTATGACAAAATGATGATTCATGTCATGCACATATTCATTGTCTGCATTTCTGTAGCTCATTAGAAGTTTCAAAGCAGTCCCAATTCATCATTTCAATAATCCTTACAAATAACATCATCTAAATTATTATAGGGTTTAGGAAGATATTTTTTACAGTTTCATAAACAACTATTTTTAGTTACAATTATAGGTCCATGAAAGGGCCAGTGTGGTATGGTGGCTTGAATGTTGGACTACAATTCTGGAGACCAAGGTTAAAATTCCTGAATGATCATGACACACTGGGTGACCTTGACCAAGTCACACTCTGAACCAATCTTGTCATGAAAATCCCAAGGTAAATTTGTCTCAGAGTTTCCATAACTTAGAAATGACTTGAAAGAATACAACAAGAATAGGTCCATGACTCCTAAAAATTACTTACAGTATTTGTTTGTTTATTTGTTTTAAAGCTTTTGACTAAGGTCACATTCTCCTTTGATCTCATTCTCTCAATATCCACGAAACACCATAAGATAGCAACATGAGATGGATTATTAATTTAGGAAAATATTTATATTTAACCTAAATCTGGGAACCTCGGAGAGTGTATTGTTATGTTTATTTATACCCCGCTTTTTCTCTCGACCCTTAAGGAGACTCAAAGTGGCTCAAACTGTAAGATCTGTTTGGAACCATTTAAAATACTATAATAAAAATTATGTTAAGAAACTAAAAGCATATCAAATCATTTATCACTTAAGGTAATTCACAACAGGTTAAAACCGTTTAAATTTTAAATTTTACATGTGTGTAAACTGGGTAAAGCCAGTTAGGTCCCAAAGGGCTTTAGCAAAAATCAGGGCTATGATCTGGTACCAGTGTTCATGACAATTAGCCCTTGAGATGAGGTTATTCAATAACTGAAGAATTATAGCAGAGAAGGATCTCTCCCATATCCTCCCACATTTTCATTGGCCACCCCACAACTGCTGTGGAACGACCTGCTGGCAGAGCTCCAACAAATAGATCAGCTGTCAGAATTTAAGACACAAGTGAAGACCTATCTTTTCCAGCAGGCCTACCCCGTAGGGCTGGGCGGTTTCGTTTCGTAATTTCGTAATTCGTTAAAAATTTGTTATTTTTTTTACAACGAAGCGATATTGAACCATTCAGGAGCAACTAAAAAATGAAACGAATTTTTCCAATTCGTTTCGTAATTGTTTCGGAATTGATTCGTTATTGATTCGTAAATGTTTCATTATTATTTCTGCATGTCTGGTGCAAGTTTTAGGGTTGCTGTTTGTTTTCTCAGTGAAAAAAAATATAATTATCACACCAACAGTCAACAACAGAGGGAGAGGGAAGCTTCAGAAGATTTTTTAGCGTATTGCGCGATCGCGGCCGCCATTAACGAATCGATTCGTAATTGATTCGTAATTGTTTCATAATTGGTTTTTGATTTCCGAAATTTCGTAAATATCAAACTTTTTTTAAGGAAAATTTCAGAATTCTTTTAAATAACAAAACGCAAAAAAACCCCTAAAAACGAATCGAGTTTAGAAACAAATTTTTCCGTGTTTGGACAGCCCTACTACCCCGACAGTTTTAATGAAGAATATTAAATGTCCACTTTATAGTTAAGTTTTGCATTTTATGGAAATATGTTTTATTATTTATTTATTTTATTTACTTCACTTGTATACCACTCTTCTCAGCCATCAGGCGACTCAGAGTGGTTAACAACCAGTATCAACAACACAGTACAAAATCATTAATCATTTAAAACAGTAATATCAATTAATTAACATCAGAACATCAATACAACAATACAGGAAAACAACAATCCATCACGTCTCATCAATAGAATCAGCATCCGATCTCGTTGTCCATTAATCCATATTCCAGAAATCAATCAATTGCTCTGCTTAGTTGAAAGCCTGTTCGAAGAGCCAGGTCTTCACTCTCTTCCTGAATGTCAATAAGGAGGGGGCCGATCTAATGTCTGTAGGAAGGGCATTCCACAGCCGGGGGGCCACTACTGAGGAGGCCCTGTCTCTCGTCCCTGCCAGGCGTGCTTGTGAAGCATGTTTTAATACGTGTATTCTACGGAGTGTTTTTAAATGATAATGTGTTTGATGATGTATTTTAACAATGTTGCAACCCACCTCAAGCGGTGAGGAGAGGTAGGTAAGAAATCAAATTATTATTATTAGAAGCTACAACCTTGAACTCTTGCTGTCTCGTGTTTCCTGAACCCAGGACTTGCCTTGGACTTCGGCTTATGAATTCTAATGCAACCTTCTACACTGGACACTCATGTAATCAGCCTATGACCCTGGAATGGACATTTGACTTCTCTATTTGTGTTATCCTGCTAATGTTTTGCATCTCTGTTGAACTATCAGCTTGACCTTGGATTGTTGATTATCACACTGTTAGTATTTGGAGGCAAGGCTTCTGACAATCAGCATCAAGTCAGATTCAGCCTGATCTGTTTCTCCAGATAGACACTGCTTCCATAACCTTTTTCTTGCACTGATTAGCACAGGAAAGGGGTATGAATTATGCCAGTGTCACCACCTCTGATGCTCCTAACTGACTATTGAGCTCCTGGCCATTCTGGGTACCTTTGCTGATGTCAGAACACGGTGGCTGCCTGATCAGCAAGACAGAGAGAGAAATCCTATTCTGACATCAACCAGGTAGGAAGAGGCTAACACAGGGGAAGTGATGGTCAAACAGAATGGATGTAGTTCCCAGCTGTCTGATCTATGCCCTAGATCTGACACAAACATTCTGCATTCGAGGCTATACAGAGTAGCCTTGTATATCAAATTACACTGCCCAGGTAAATGATCCCTAAATTATCCCTCTCCAGAATGGTAGTGTAATTTGATATACAGGCTACTCTGTATAGCCTCAAATGTAGAATGTTTGTGTCAGATCTAGGCCATAGATCAGACAGCTGGGAACTACATCCATTCTGTTTGACCATCCCTTCCCCTGTGTTAGCCTCTTCCTACCTGGTTGATGTCAGAATAGGATTTTTCTCTCTCTGTCTTGCTGATCAGGCAGCCACCATGTTCTGACATCAGCAAAGGTACCCAGAATGACCAGGAGCTTAATAGTCAAAATCAGCCCCAAGTAATCTAACCCCCTTAGAATGAAAGAGTGCAACTTGCTCAAGGTCTCCCAATGTGTTTTTAAGGCTGGGCAAAATTTCAAACCCTGGTTTCCTAAAGTCAGATTCCTCAGTTAGTCTCAAAAATGCAAGATTCTCTGCACTCTCAAAGTTGGGTAAAATACATTAATTATGAGTGTCTTCTTAGTTTCAATTAGCTATTTATAAGTACTGGCATAAGCCCAACCCTGCACACATTTTATTAAGAGTAATTTTCACTCTATGGGCTGTGATTTCAAGTTACATGTAAGCATGTTTATGATTGCTGCCTTTGTTATAATTCTATTTCTTTCAGAAGTTAAAAGCAGCTGCCTAGTTAACTGGTTTTAAATAAAAATGCTACCCACAACCTGAGTAGTTGCATTCATTTCAGTGTGTTGTCATTTTAAGAATAAGATCAAAAATTTTGCCTTAGAAACACCAGTCTCTTTATTCTTGCACTCATATTTTCAAATGTTTACTAGAATCAAGAAAGCGGTAGGAGGGATGCTTACTTTGCTTGGGAAATGAATCTCCCCACCAATCTAATGAATATTTAATAGCCAGAAAACAACATCAACAAACCTGTCATAGCTGTACACTCAGTGGGTGACTAGAAATAAAGTTCTAGCTGGAGCCGGAGAGTTGAGCCTGGGACATGAGCCCTTCCTACAGTGAAAGTTCCTGTGATGTTAGATGGTGTTACTTCCTTATTCAAGCCAAGACGCAGCTGTAAGACTTGCCACCCACTGAGTATCACTAATATAAGTTAGCTTTAGATGCTAGCACCTAGTTTATTTGGCTGGAGCTGCCAAAGATGTTTGGGGGTTGCAAAGACTTTTTTTATCCAACGTGGCATTTCTTATGTATTCATCTGAAACCTGAAGAGTCCTCACACAACTGACAGATTTTATTTAAAGATAGATATGCTTTACTCTGACCGAACCTGTTGTGTATAGTGCATATGCCCTTCATACAGCAATCTTTTGATCCTATTCCTTGTCTCCTATTTACCATCCATATATATGTGTGTTTGTGTGTGTCTCCCTCTAATTATTTGCCCAAAAATCACATAAAGATAAAAAAACAAATAAAATTCACAGTAAAAAAAACAGATACAGTAACTCTTCATTAATTATATTTTATTCCAAGCTCCAGGTGATTGACAATTAATCCCAGATTTCCAATTTATAATCACACTTTCACTGTGCCCCCATCTGCACAGGTGTATACAATCCATATTGAACTGGGTTATATGGCAGTGTGGACTCAGATAATCTAGTTCAAAGAAGATATTATGGATTATCTGACTTGATATTCTGGATTATATGGCTGTGTGGAAGGGCATTGGACAACAACAGCTCCCAAAGTGACCCATTTAAGGTGGGATCAGGTGTTGAACAGGGATGCATTATTGCCCAACCTGATTTTCCATATTTACAGCTATGATTCTACATCTTGTAGACAGATGGCAAGCTCTTAATCCCCAGCAGACTAAAAGCTAAAAGTGAGATAACTTCTCTTACAGACCTCCAATATGCTGATGATAATGTAGTCTGGTTTTTATTCAGAGGAAGATCTACAAGCCACTTTAAACATATTTGCACACGTATATTAAAACTAAAGTGCTCTTACCCGCAGGCACCAACCAATCCCTTTGCAATACCAGCAATACAGTTTAATAGTGTAATAATAGAAAATGTTGACCATTTTTTACTGAACTGGCCATGTTGTCCAAATGCCTGATCCCCATCTCCCAAAGCAGTTAGTTTATCCTCAACTCAAGAATGGAAAATGAAATGTTGGTAGACAACAAAAGAGATTTAAAGATGGGCATAAATCCTCCTTGAGTCCCCTAGGGGAGATAGGGTGAAATACAAATAAAGATGATGATGATGATTATTATTATTATTATATAAAGCTAACCTTAAAAATGTGGTAAAAAGACCAAGAACTGGAGGTCAGCTGTTACCAATGGAAATATGAATTTTGAAGAAGCACAAATATGTGGTGAAAGAAAGAAACATGCCAAGAGGAAAGCACATCAAGTAAACCATTGTCATGACCGCCTTCCATCTGGAAATCTATGTCCTCACTGTGAAAAATGATGTGGATCCAAAATAGGTCTCCACAGTCACTTACAAACCCACCACCAGGATGAGACAATCATACTCTGTCACAAGTGATTGCCTATGACATGTGTGTGTGTGAGAGAGAGACTCTCACATGCCACCAGCTGTGGTCCTTTCTTCTATTAAATGATTTTCTTCACTTGATAAAACAACAACAATTCTTTTTGGATGCACTTTTCATCTTGGATGTGAGGAACAAGCTAATAACTTACTCTTTATTTCCCTGTTGAATAAGATGCTTAATATAAACCAGAAAAAAGAACTAAAGATTTAATGAGAAATCATGTCTGAAAATATTTCACTATCATGATTACATCTTTCAAATGCTGACATTTATTTTTACATTTAGATACATAAAATCAAAGACACAAGTATAAAAAGAAGGTGATATAGCTTGGCATCAATTTATGTGAAAAGGGCATAAGTGCATTAGAGGATTATTGTTGTTTGCCCTCAAGATGTTTCCATCTTGTGGCGAATGTAAAGCAAAATTATCACTGGGTTTCTTATTACTAAGAGTGTGTGATTCACCCAAGGCCATCCAGTGGATTTCTGTGGCAAAACTATGAAGCATACCCTAGGCTGCTTCTACACAGCCATATAATCCAGATCAGAATGTGCATTAAAAAAATTCTGTTCCACTCCAAAAAGCCTCCGCACACACCCCAGGAACTGTGAAAAAACTCCTATGCAGGGCCGGTTTTTCCATTACGCGAAGTAAGCGACCGCGGAACACTTTGTTTTTCCCAGGGGCGCTCATGCGCCTCCTTAAATGCTCCTCCAATTGGGCCTCATCCCACGCACGGTGGCGGGGACAACGGCAGGAGGAGGCAGAAAAGCTGCGCATGGAGCAAGAGGGAAGGGAAAGGCGCGCGCCTCTGCTCTTCCCCTCTCGCCCCGCATGTGCCTTTCCTGGCGGCAGAGGCAGGAAAGGCGTGCGAGGGAGAAGAGAAAGGTGCATGCCTTTCCCTCCCCTCATGCCCCGTGCACCTTGTAGAGCGGCGAGAGGAGTGTGGGGCAGCAGCGAGGCTTGGCCATCTCCTTCTCCTCTGGGCGCTTCTTCCTTCTCCTCTCTGTTTAGGCACCTCCAAATGGAGAGGAGGAGGAGGAGGAAGACCCTGGAGGAGAAGGGGGGAAGACCTCGCTGCTGCTGCTGCTGCTGCTGCTGCTCTGTTCTCGCCCCTCTTCTCGTGAGAAGAGGAGCGTGGGGCAGCAGCAGCAGTGAGGCTTGGCCATCTCCTTCTCCTCTGGGCTCTTCTTCCTCCTTTCCATTTGGGGATCTCCAAACGGAGAGGGGGAAGACCCTGGAGGAGAAGAGGGGAAGACCTCGCTGCTGCTGTTGCCCCACTCCATGCTCTTCTCTCTACCCTTTGAAGCCTCTGCTTCACCTGGAAGGCTCAAAATGTTCCAGCAGCATTCTCTCCTGACGTTTCACCCACATCAGTGGCAAGCATCCTCAGAGATTGGGAGGTCTGTTGGAAACTGACTCGCCCCCATTTCCTTCTCAGCTTTGGAATTATTACTACTCTTATTATATTTTATTATATTTATTATTCTATTTACAATTATTATTTATTATGTTATTATTTTTAACATGAATTATTTATATTTATTAGATTGTTATGTGTTATAAATGGCAGGCATCTTCAGAGGTTGGGAACTCTGTTGGAAACTAGGCAAGTGGGGTTTATATATATCCCTGTGGAATGATGTCCAGAGTGGGAAGAAGGACTCTTGCCTGCTTGAGGCAAGTGTGAGTGTTGCCATTGGCCACCTTGATTAGCACTGAATGACCTTGCAGCTGGATGCCAAGTTTTTAAACTTTGTGTTTTCTATATACATTACAAATTTACCCTTGGTTTGCTTCTGATGCAGCAAATAACCTTGCAGCTTCAAAGCCTGGCTGCTTCCTGCCCGGGGGAATCCATTGTTAAGACATATTAGCTGGCCTTGATTGACTCTTGTCTGCAAGGCCATTGAATGCTAATCAAGCTGATGGGATTTGGAGTACCTTCAACTGATTCAGCTCAGACTTCCACAGACCATTAAAACTCCCATTAATGACAGATCTGAACCAAACTTGGCACACAGAACCTCCATGACCAGCAGAAAACTCTGGAGGGGTTTGGGAGGAATTCACAGTAATAGGATCCTAGTGTTGCAAGAGACCTCCAAGGGCCATCCAGTCCAACCTCCTTCTGCCATAAGGGAAAAACACAATCCAAGCACTCCTAACAGATGGCCATAGAGACTCTGCTTAATAATAATACTATTATTAATAATAGTAATAGAATCATAAAGTAGGGAGACCTCCAAGGTCCATCCAATCCAACTTCCTTCTGGCATAAGCAAAAAGCACAATTGAAACACTCCTGATAGATGGCCATTTAGACTCATAATAATAATAATAATAATAATAATAATAATAATAGCACCCTGGGGTAGTGTGGTGGTATGCAAAATAAAGTAATGAGAAGCAGCCAGAGATTTTTTTTGTTTGACAGACATAGATTGGATTAGTATGTGTTTTGCTGCCAAATTTGGTGCCAATTCGTCCAGCGGGTTTTGAGTTATGTTAATCCCACAAACGAAAATTATATATTTATTTATATAGATAAGGTTATTCTATCTTTAGTCGTCTCAGTGGACTTACTTGTTGTGGTCCAAAATATTTTATTTTCTTTGGAATTGCCATGCATTCTAGAAGAAGTCCTTGCAGAAAGGAAGCCGTTCGTTCCGTAAACAGAGAATATTTATTTAAGTGTGTGTGTGATGGAATGCATTGCAATTTGCAATTCCAAATAAAATAATATATATATATGTGTGTGTGTGTGTGTGTGTGTGTGTTCATGTATGTATGTATGTGTATGTATATGTATGCATGTATTAAGGGCTGTTCTGTCTTCAATTGTCTCAGCGGAATTGTCATAATGCAAAGATCTTGTATTTTCTGTGAAACCTTTGTGTCATACTTGTAGATCAAAAATAACAACAAAAACTTAAAATTGTTGCCAATTTAATAAAATATTTGCATTTAAAAAACATTAATTTGTGTTAATTCTATGTAATGTAACTATATGAACATAATGTAAGTAACCTTCTGGTTTTAAGGTAACTCTTTATTCACCTCTACCTTTTATTTTACAGTGATTGGTTTTTGTGGGTTTTGGTGGGGGGGGGGGGCGCCAAAATAATGTTTGCTTACCATTGAAAATTACCTAGGGCCGGCCCTGCTCCTATGGCATCCATAAAGCTCCCCTCATGCCAATTCAATCCAACAGAACAATGTATTTTTTTCTTATCACATTTGAAGAAACTGCAGTAACTTATTGGATGAGAATCAGCAATTTTCCAACTCAAAAATGAAAAGGAGAAAGGTCCCCCATGACCTTCTGGCAAGGAAACTAGTCCAATGTGGGCTAGGCAAAACTACGGTGAGGTGGATCTGTAATTGGTTAAGTGGACGAACACAGAGAGTGCTCACTAACGCTTCCTCTTCATCTTGGAAAGAAGTGACGAGCGGAGTGCCGCAGGGTTCCGTCCTGGGCCCGGTCCTGTTCAACATCTTTATTAACGACTTAGATGAAGGGCTAGAAGGCATGATCATCAAGTTTGCAGATGACACCAAATTGGGAGGGATAGCCAATAGTCCAGAAGACAGGAGCAGAATTCAAAACGATCTTGACAGATTAGAGAGATGGGCCAAAACTAACAAAATGAAGTTCAACAGTGACAAATGCAAGATACTCCTCAAATTCGGAGACCTCGAATTCGGCCTAATTCGGACCGCTTATCCATATTAACAATCCCCAACCGGTCTCCTAAGGTAAATTGGTGTAACCAGGTGAGCGGGCCCTCTGGTTTGAAGGTGGTGTTGTTGAACGCCAGATCTGTCAACGGAAAAACGACCTGGATTCAGGATTTAATCCTGGAGGAGCGGGCAGATCTGGCGTGCATCACGGAGACCTGGCTGGATGAAGCGGGGGGCGTAAACCTCTCCCAGCTTTGTCCTCCAGGCTTCTCCGTGCAACACCAACCAAGAGCCGGAGGACGGGGAGGCGGGGTCGCAGTGGTCTATAGAGATTTCATCCATCTGACCAGGAGTCCCATCCCGCAGACCACAAATTTCGAATGCGTCCACCTGAGGGTGGGTGACCGGGACAGAATAGGGATTCTTGTAGTGTACCGTCCACCTCGCTGCACTACAGTCTCCCTGCCTGAGCTAGCGGGGGTGGTCTCGAGCCTGGTGGTGGAGTCCCAACGGCTTCTTGTGCTGGGGGACTTCAACATCCATGCCGAGGCGACCCTCACAGGAGCGGCTCAGGACTTCATGTCTGCCATGGCAACCATGGGGCTGTCCCAACAAATAACTGGCCCCACCCACTGTGCTGGACACACATTGGACTTGGTTTTCTGCCAGGGATGGGAGCAGGGTGGCGGTGTGGAGGAGTTGTCTATCTCTCCGTTGCCATGGACCGACCACTTCCTGATCAGATTTAGGCTCACTGCACCCCCTAACCTCCGCAAAGGTGGAGGACCTATTAAGATGGTCCGCCCCAGGAGGCTTATGGATCCGGACGGATTCCTGACGGCTCTTGGGGATTTCCCCGCTACCTCGGTAGGTGACCATGTCGAGGCCTTGGTCGCTCTCTGGAATGGGGAGATGACCAGGGCAATTGACAGGATCGCTCCGGAACGTCCCCTCTCAAGTAACCGAGCTAAACCAGCTCCTTGGTTCACTGAGGAGCTGGCAGCGATGAAGCGAAGGAAGAGGGAACTAGAGAGCGTGTGGCGCTCGGACCCAAGCGAGCCAAATCGAGCACGGTTTGTGTCCTTTCTAAGGGCATATGCCGCGGCAATAAAAGCCGCAAAGAAAACTTTCTTTGCGGCCACTATTGCGTCTGCAAAAAACCGTCCGGCGGAGTTGTTTCGGATTGTCAGAGGTCTTTTAACTCCCCCTACCTCAGGCGGGAGCCCTGACAACTCGGCCACGCACTGTGAAGCATTTGCTCGGTTCTTTGCAGACAAAGTCGCCTTGATCCGTTCTGGGCTGGACGCCACATTAAATGCAGTCTCCGTGGATGTGACACAAGCACCTGCTTGACCTATTTTGATGGATTCTTTTCAGTTTGTGAAGCCCGAGGATGTGGACAAGATACTTGGAGGAATGAGGCCTACCACGTCCATCCTAGACCCCTGCCCATCCTGGCTTCTGAAAGAGGCCAGAGGGGGATTGGCTGAGTGGGTAACGGTGGTGGTTAATGCCTCCCTTCGGGAAGGCAAGATTCCAGCGAGCCTAAAACAGGCTATTATAAAGCCGCTGTTGAAGAAACCATCATTGGACCCCACCAAATTTGACAACTTTCGGCCTGTTTCCAATCTTCCCTTCTTGGGCAAAGTCATGGAAAGCGTGGTGGCCTCACAACTCCAGGTATTCTTGAGAGACACGGATTATCTGGATCCGGCACAGTCTGGTTTCAGACCGGGACATGGTACCGAGACGGTCTTGGTCGCCTTAGTGGATGATCTCCGCCGGGAGCTAGACAGGGGGAGTGTGTCCCTGTTGGTGCTCCTGGACCTCTCAGCGGCCTTCGATACCGTCGACCACGGTATTCTTCTGGGACGCCTTGCAGAGATGGGCCTTGGGGGCACCGCTTTGCGGTGGCTCCAGTCATTTCTGGAGGGCCGTACCCAGAAGGTGTTATTGGGCCTTTGACCTGTGGTGTTCCTCAGGGCTCCATACTGTCCCCCATGCTGTTTAACATCTACATGAAGCCGCTGGTTGAGATCATCCGGAGTTTCGGGGTGCGGTGTCACCTGTACGCAGATGACGTCCAACTCTGTCACTCCTTCCCACCTGCTACTAAGGAGGCTGTCGAAGTCCTGAACCGGTGCCTGGCCGCTGTAACGGTCTGGATGAGGGCGAACAAACTGAAATTAAATCCAGACAAGACAGAGGTACTCCTGGTCAGTCGCAAGGGCGAGCAGGGTATAGGGTTACAGCCTGTGCTGGACGGGGTCGCACTCCCCTTGAAGGCGCAGGTTCGCAGCTTGGGTGTGACCCTGGATTCATCGCTGAGCCTGGATCCCCAGGTTTCAGCGGTGACCAGGGGAGGATTTGCACAGCTTTGGCTCGTGCGCCAGCTGCGCCCGTATCTTGGGAAGTCTGACTTGGCCACGGTGGTACACGCTTTGGTCACATCCCGCCTCGACTACTGCAACGCTCTCTACGTGGGGCTGCCCTTGAAGACGGCCCGGAAGCTCCAGCTAGACCAGCGCGCGGCAGCCATGTTGTTAACCGGAGCGGGACGCAGGGAGCACACAACGCCCTTGCTGTCCCAGCTCCACTGGCTGCCGATTTGCTACCGGGCCCAATTTAAGGTGCTGGTGTTATCCTACAAAGCCCTAAACGGTTCCGGCCCAAAATACCTTGCGAACCGCATCTCGGCCTACGAGCCCACGAGGACCTTGAGATCATCTGGGGAGGCCCTTCTCTCGGTCCCGCCTGCTACCCCTCTATTCTGCTTTGGTTAGACCACATCTGGAATATTGTGTCCAATTCTGGGCACCACAATTCAAGAGAGATATTGACAAGCTGGAATGTGTCCAGAGGAGGGCGACTAAAATGATCAAGGGTCTGGAGAACAAGCCCTATGAGGAGCGGCTTAGGGAACTGGGCATGTTTAGCCTGAAGAAGAGAAGGCTGAGAGGAGATATGATAGCCATGTATAAATATGTGAGAGGAAGCCACAGGGAGGAGGGAGCAAGCTTGTTTTCTGCTTCTTTGGAGACTAGGACGCGGAACAATGGCTTCAAACTACAAGAGAGGAGATTCCATCTGAACATTAGGAAGAACTTCCTGACTGTGAGAGCCGTTCAGTAGTGGAACTCTCTGCCCCGGAGTGTGGTGGAGGCTCCTTCTTTGGAAGCTTTTAAGCAGAGGCTGGATGGCCATTTGTCAGGGGTGATTTGAATGCAATATTCCTGCTTCTTGGCAGGGGGTTGGACTGGATGGCCCATGAGGTCTCTTCCAACTCTTTGATTCTATGATTCTATCTTTTGGGGGAAGGAGGGAAAAGGTGCTTGCTTATCTTACTGAGAATGTCACATCTGGTTCCTTTATTCATTTTTTCCAGAAGTGAAACTGTTTACACAAGTGCTACACATGTTCCTCCCAAATTTCTGCTCTGTAGCATCCATATGCTGATTGGCTGCAGCACATTTTATTTCTGATTTCAGACTTTCTCCAAACCTTTTTTAAGATGCGTTTTCCATATGGATGTGACTTGCAGTGGAAATAGGTGTGTGTTTTCGAACACCCCCCCCCCCCCACAATAATCCACGTTATTCTGGATTTTAGAAATGAGTAAATGAAGCCATAGGCCCCTTCCACACAGCTTTATAAAATCTACATTGAACTGGATTATATGGCAGTATGAACTCTAATAGCCCAGTTCAAAGCAGATATTGTGGATTATCTGCCTTGATAGGAGAGAAGGAATTATAAGCATATAGCCACTGTAATGCACATATTTTAGCCAAATAGTGTACTTTTTGCCACCACACATTACATTTTTTTTTAATTTCAGGGTATTGAAAATGGAGGTGTACATTATATTCGAAGGTGCATTAAACTTGAATAGTTTCATTATATTGTGCTTTAGTCAGGTCACATTTGGAGTACAGCATCAATATTAAGGTAACCTATCTCAAAATCTGTGACGTGTTTGAGCGAATATCCATAAATCAGGAACCAGAAATGGGTGGGAGGGGGGAATGCAGGAGGAAGTTCTGGAAATTAAGGAACTTTTGAAAGACTTGGGATATTATTATTATTGGCTCAGATAGGACATAACTAAGGAGAAACCTGACAGTGATCTGAAGCACTGTCCTACATACAGAAGACAGAGTAGGCTCTTTTGCTCCACAGGGCAGCAGATACATCAGCTAATGGAAATTGCAATGAACCACTTTTTCAATAACTTTAAGAGAAATTTCCTATTAGAATTATTCAGCAATGAACAAGACTACCTAGGAAAATGCGGGTTCTTCTTTTAAGCAGAAGCTGGGATGTTATAGATGTATTCTGCATGAAGAAGTTGCACTAGTCAGGAAAATAGACTAGATCACCTCCAACATTCCTTTCAGATGTATAATTTAAAATAAAATAGAAGCAATGGGACTTAATCAATTTCAGCACATCTAAAGGAAAACACTTTGAAAATTATACCTAGATGTACTACTGTCCACTTAAACTACAGAATCAATAATAGTATCCATAAACTATGTTGGAAAAAAATTTATTTATTTATTTATTTATTTATTTATTTGATGCACTTATTAACCGCCATTCTCAGCCCTTACGGGCGACTCATGGCGGTGTACAGTACACATAAAAGACAGTTACAAAGGCCAGTATCAACAACATATAACTATACAACAACCACAGACTACATAAAAATCCGCTTCGTCTCTTAGTAGAATCATAGCCAGTCTCATCTTCCTTGTACCATTCCAGTTCTCATTGCCGTAATGTTGTTGCTTAGCACTTAATTAAATGCCCTCTCGAACAGCCAGGTCTTAAGGCTTTTTCGAAAGGACATGAGGGAGGGCGCCTGTCTGATGTGTGCCGGGAGAGTGTTCCACAGCCGGGGGGCCACCACCGAGAAGGCCCTCTCCCTCGTCCCCGCCAGCCGTGCCTGTGATGCAGGCGGGATCGAGAGAAGGGCCTCCCCAGACGATCTCAAGGTCCTCGTGGGCTCGTAGGCCAAGATGCGGTCGGAAAGGTATTTTGGGCCGGAACCGTTTAGGGCTTTGTAGGCCAAAACCAGCACCTTGAATTGGGTCCGGTAGCAAATCGGCAGCCAGTGGAGCTGGGACAACAAGGGAGTTGTGTGCTCCCTGCCACCCGCTCCAGTTAGTAACATGGCTGCCGCGCGCTGAACCAGCTGAAGCTTCCGGGCCGTCTTCAAGGGCAGCCCCACGTAGAGAGCGTTGCAGTAATCCAGGCGGGATGTGACAAGAGCGTGTACCACCGTGGCCAAGTCAGACTTCCCGAGATACGGGCGCAGCTGGCGCACGAGCCGAAGCTGTGCAAATGCTCCCCTGGTCACCGCTGAAACCTGGGGGTCCAGGCTCAACGATGAGTCCAGGGTCACACCCAAGCTGCGAACCTGCGCCTTCAAGGGGAGTGCGACCCCGTCCAGCACAGGCTGTAACCCTATATCCCGTTCGGCCTTGCGACTGACCAGGAGTACCTCTGTCTTGTCTGGATTTAGTTTCAGTTTGTTCGCCCTCATCCAGACCGTTACAGCAGCCAGGCACCGGTTCAGGACCTCGACAGCCTCCTTAGTAGCAGGTGGAAAGGAGTGACAGAGTTGGACATCATCTGCGTACAGATGACACCGCACCCCGAAACTCCGGATGATCTCACCCAGCGGCTTCATGTAGATATTAAACAGCATGGGGGACAGTATGGAACCCTGTGGCACCCCACAAGTCAAAGGTTGTGGTGCGGAACAGGAGTCCCCCAATGACACCTTCTGGGTGCGACCCTCCAGAAATGACCGGAGCCACCGCAAAGCAATGCCCCCAAGACCCATTTCCGCAAGGCGCCCCAGAAGGATACCGTGGTCGACAGTATCGAAGGCCGCTGAGAGGTCCAGGAGCACCAACAGGGACACACTCCCCCTGTCTAGCTCCCGGCACAGATCATCCACTAAGGCGACCAAGACCGTCTCGGTACCATGCCCCGGTCTGAAACCAGACTGTGCCGGATCCAGATAATCCGTGTCTCTCAAGAATACCTGGAGTTGTGAGGCCACCACGCTTTCCATGACTTTGCCCAAGAAGGGGAGATTGGAAACAGGCCGAAAGTTGTCCAATTTAGTGGGGTCCAGTGATGGCTTCTTCAACAGCGGCTTTATAATAGCCTGTTTTAGGCTCGCTGGAATCTTGCCTTCCCGAAGGGAGGCATTCACCACCACTGTTACCCATTCAGCCAATCCCCCTCTGGCCTCTCTCAGAAGCCAGGATGGGCAGGGGTCTAGGATGGACGTGGTGGGCCTCATTCCTCCAAGTATCTTGTCCACATCCTCGGGTTTCACAAACTGAAAAGAATCCAACAAAATAGGACAAGCAGGTGCTCTCGTTACATCCACAGATTCTGCATCTGACGCGGCGTCCAGCCCAGAACGGATCAAGGCGACTTTGTCTGCGAAGAACCGAGCAAATGCTTCACAGCGCGCGACCGAATTGTCAGGGCTCCCACCTGCAGAGGCGGGAGTTAAAAGACCTCTGACAATCCGAAACAGCTCCGCTGGACGGTTCTTTGCAGACGCAATAGTGGCCGCAAAGAAAGTTTTCTTTGCGGCCTTTATTGCCGCGGCATATGCCCTAAGAAAGGACACAAACCGTGCTCGGTTTGACCCCCTCGGTTCCGAACGCCACACGCTCTCTAGTTCCCTCTTCCTTCGCTTCATAGCTGCCAGCTCCTCAGTAAACCAAGGGGCTGGTTTAGCTCGGCTACTTGAGAGGGGACGTTCCGGAGCAATCATGTCAATAGCCCTGGTCATCTCCCCATTCCAGAGAGCCACCAAGGCTTCGACATGGTCACCTACCGAGGTGGCGGGAAAATCCCCAAGAGCCGTCAGGAAACCATTCGGATCCATCAGTCTCCTGGGGCGGACCATCTTAATGGGTCCTCCACCTTTGCAGAGGTTAGGGGGCGCAGTGAACCTAAATCTGATCAGGAAGTGGTCGGTCCATGGCAACGGAGAGATGGACAACTCCTCCACACCGCCACCCTGTTCCCATCCCTGGCAGAAAACCAAATCCAATGTGTGTCCAGCACAGTGGGTGGGGCCAGATATTTGTTGGGACAGCCCCATGGTTGCCATGGCAGACATGAAGTCCTGAGCCGCGCCAGTGAGGGACGTCTCGGCATGGACGTTGAAGTCTCCCAGCACAAGAAGCCGTTGAGACTTCAACGCCAGGATCCAGACTACCCCCGCTAGCTCAGGTAGGGAGACTGTAGTGCAGCGAGGTGGACGGTACACTAACAGAATCCCTATACTGTCCCGGTCACCCACCCTCAGGTAGACGCTTTCGAAATTTGCGGTCTGCGGGATGGGGCACCTGGTCAGATGGATGGAATCCCTATAGACCACTGCGACCCCGCCTCCCCGCCCTCCGGATCTCGGTTGGTGCTGCACGGAGAAACCCGGAGGACAAAGCTGGGTCAGATTTACTCCTCCAGCTTCATCCAACCAGGTCTCCGTGATGCACGCCAGATCTGCCCGTTCGTCCAGGATTAAGTCCTGGATCCAGGTCGTTTTTCCGTTGACAGATCTGGCGTTCAACAGCACCACCTTCAGTCCGGAGGGTCCGCTCACCTGGTTACACCAATTTACCTTAGGAGACCGATTTGGAATTTTGATTATGGATAAGTGGTCCGAATTAGGCCGAATTCGAGGTCTCCTTTGCCCGCATCTCCTCCTTCCCACCACGACCTCTATGGGGGCCCCTCAGCTAGTGGAACACCTCCCCTCCTCCATGCCGCCATTCCTGGCTATTGTCTTAATCACAATTTCACCAGCTGTTTGGGATGTTGGCGTTTTATCTTGCCAATTGTGCTGGCCTTCTTCATCCCCCCTCCCCCCCTCATTGTTTCCCACAGGCTCCAGCCCACTACCTCCCCTGCCCCTTCCACCAGATAATAGTAACAGAGACAGTAAGCATAGGAGGGTGGAGGACCACATGGATGGAAATGAACACTTCGGTAGTTGATGGATACAGGAGGCAAGCGTTTAGCCGCGGAATAGGGTGGTCCCTGAATACTAGAGTCTTAAAGTGCAAAGTGCAAAGTAAATTCCGCGGCTACAGGGTAGTTCTTAAGGTGCAAGGTTTTAAAGTGCAACAAGATATTAAAGTGCAACAGCCTCAACAGAAAAATATTTGGCCCTCTATACTACTAAAGTGCGGCAGGAGGAATTGGGGAGGGGTAAGGTGCTAACAGTTGGTAAAGTGCAAACAGTTGGCTACGGAACAGGCGCCACAAGCGCTATATTATGTTCTTAATTACCACATTAGCAGCAGTAGGACGGACTATACCGTGCAATGTTCGCAAAATATACACAATGGTCAGGAGACTGGCAGTTAGTAAAGTGCTATGATTCAGATGTAAATAACAGACGTTTGATGTAATTCAGCGGATGGACCTCCGGAGGTGGTCGACACGGTGGCGGTCAGCTCAGATGGTCTATATTCGGTTAAATTACACAGCAATAAAACCGTCGGTCTACACAAAATACAACTGTCGGTCTACACAAGAGCGGCTTGCCTCACTAGATCTATACAAGTCAATCTGCACAAAATTGGTCAACACAATGGTCTGCAATGATCTACACAGTAGGCTACCCAGCAGCACAATGGAGGTTGAAAAGCGAGGGAGGGGGGGGGCCGCCGCTTGGCCGGTGGTGAGGGCCAGATGGAAGGACAGTAGGGCCCGGACAGAATAGGCAAAGGTGGAGAGCCTAGTTGGCCCAGCGGCCGAGGGAGACGAACAAGCCCAGATGGTTGGGCCGCAGGTCAAAACCACACGGCAAGGGACCGTCTCTTTTCGGCTCGGTTTGGCCCAATTGGCCCGCGGCCCAGCAGCTTGCTCCGGCCCCTGGAGGAGTCCTCGCTGGCAACTGATGGTATCTTCGCCGGGGGGTCCCCAGCCCTGGAGGAATCCTCGCCGGCAGCTGATGGGTCTCTTACCGGGGGGAAAGCGATCGCGGCGCGTCCCTCGTGATGCGTCTCTCTTCTCAATGAGTTTCCTCCACGGCTGCCGTCGCAGCCACAGGCCTCGGCACTACTGGCGGTCGCAGTGGATCTCACACTGTATGGCCTGGCTCGGCCGGCAGCCGCGGTCCAGGCCGCGCCCCCAAGATCCGGCCGAGCCCAGCTGAGTCCTCACCGCGCCCGAGAGGCCCCAACGCCGAGGCTTTTCACCAGGGGAATAAGAAAAACCAGCCGCGATGTGTCCTTCGCGGCGCGTCTTTCCCCCCGGCTGCACTCGGCGTGCCTCTCCCTCGGTCGCGGCAGCGATAGGTCCTGGAGGTAGGCAAGATGGCGGCCGCGTCGGTGGCCGCGATGGAACTCCAGCCGGGCCAGATGGTACTCACGCAGCGGCCCCCGGCCCAGGCGGCGGCGGGTCCGTTGGCAGGAGCCGCCCCGGCAGTCAGCTTGCCAGGAGGCCAGCAGCGCTGGAGAGTAATCTTCCTTAGGGAGCCGTTTGCAGTCTCGGCGTGCCTCTCTCTCGGCCGCGGCAGCAATAGGACCTGGAGGCAGGCAAGATGGCGGCCGCGACGGTGGCCGTGATAGACTCACGCCAGGCCAGATAGAACTCACGCAGCGGCCCCAGGCCCAAGCGGCGGCGGGACCGTCGGCAGGAGACGCCCAGGCAGTCAGCTAGCCAGGAGGCCAGCAGCGCTGGTAGGTATCTTCCTTAGGGAGCCGTTTGCAGTCGCGGCGCTCCCTTCCTCCGCCTCCTGCCTCCGCCGCCTCTCCCGTCTCCTCGGCCCTTGATTCTTTCGGGTTCTTTTTGGGCCTCAGCGCCTCGCCTTTGGTGCCGGTCTCACTCCCCCCCAGTTTTTGATGGTTCGAGGGGGGGTTTCCAAGGATTCCTTGGGATTCTGTGCAGATGGCTAGCGCAGCTCAGCGTTGCCGCTGCCGCCCGCCATCACCGGAACCGTGGAGAAACAGAGGCTGGACCCATGTGTGACTAACATGCCCCAAAATACAAAGATTTTGAGATGACGTTCTAGCATGGATAAAACAAATAATGGGAGAAACAATACACTTCAGAGGAGCTCTACTACTGACTCTATATTTGAAAATGAAAATAAAAATGGTAAATAGAAACCTTACATTACTCACACTATGTGCTGCAAGGTTTGAAACAGTCAGAACATGGAAAAAACTAGAAAAATTATCAATAAAGAATTGGCTAAATAGGATATGGGCTATCGTGCTATCGCAAAAGTTAGCCTATAAATCAAAATTAGCAGAAGGAGAAACAAAAGAAGACGTATTTGAAAATACATAGAAGTTATTTATTAATTACATGTGCAAAAGAAATGGCAAATTTAAACCACCAAACAAACAAGTCAAATTATGTATGAACAATTCAAAAAATACCACAATAACTAGAATACATGTAATGATTAAAATTATAATAACCTTTTTGTACTCTTCAATGAAAAAAAATCTCAGATAAAACATTACAACATGGAAGAGGATATATGCTAGGTGTATAAATAATGAGAAAAATGATACAAACAGGAACACTTGCAAAAGAGAATACAAGTTAAAAATAAAATCTCCAACATTTCCTTCAAGTATATGACTTCATAATTTTGTTTGTTTTCATATGTCCATCATGATGTTATGCATAATATTCTTTTCCCATTTGAATTTGTATTTACATTCAATTCAATTATTAGTCTTAGGTCCTAAACTAAGTCAACATTAGGACAATTAGGTTAGGGCATTTTTGTATCCCATTCTCATCTGGGAAGCCAGCTACTGCTTCTTAGAAGACTCTCTGAAAGACTAGATATCTTTCTGAATAATGTGGGAAATAGAGGGCAAATAATCCAGTTCCATATTCTATGTCATAATATTTTATCTGAGGTTTTTTTTCATTGAAGAGTACAAAATGGTTTCACGGAAGTTTCCTTTTTGCAATCCAAGTTAACTTTTGGCATTTTAGATTACATTACATGTAATGTATAACCAGATATTCTGCTTGGCTGCTAGATTTCCTTCAATACTTCTCTTTTAAAGATTCTACTTGATCAGTCAAGGAGACTGCCGCATCCTCAATTTGCATCATCAACTGAAATTCTGTATCCCTTAGTTCTATCTTTTGCTGTCTTCTTACTTTAATTCCTTTTATAGAAACATTATTCCTCATTCTTTCTCCTAATTAGACAAAGGGCAAAGGAAATGACACAAGGAAGAAAGGATACTTGATCCTGAACACCCACCTCTCTTGAATTCTATTAAAGCGTTTGTATATAATTATTGATGGAAGAAAAAACATGGATCTGATGCAGAACTTTGTGTGACTTATAACCCCAGCTGGATGAAAAATGTGAAATGTTTCTGTAGACTGAGCTTTTGAATCAATCTGTATTTTAATGCACTGACATTGTTAAAAGGAAATAGATATATGGATCAATCATCTATTAGCAGAAAGTACTGAGGGGCAACCTGCCGCCTACAAGGCTCCATGAAAACATGGCACTCTGTTCAGGAACTAAGAAAGGAGGCCTTTTTAGTTGGGTTTGCAGTACAACTCAAGTTCTGACCTTAGTGACATCTTTGTCTGCCCTTGTGCATTACAGTAGTCCATTCTTACACAGCTCTGTTTATCTATATGTTTATCATACAATGACTACCTCAGTGGTGAGAATAATAAAGTCTTTGAGTTCTCTCAGTCCTGTGGGGCATTTATTCCAGGCCTGAACATCCCCATGGGTTATCAATTAATTTAGAGGAATGACAGAGAACCATGTCTCCAGGAAGCAATAGAGATGAGGTGGTTGTGTGTTTTCACATCGTTTGCAATGTATGGTGTCTCTACAACAATTTAATCTTTTTTTCTTGACAAGATTTTTTCCTTTGAAACTAAGAGAGTCACCGCCTAGGTTCCCCCCATTCAGGCCCGTAGCCAGGATTTTGTTGAGGGGGGTGGGGTAAAAAAATTCAGGGGGGGGGGTTTCGGGGGGGGGAGTTTTGGGGGGGGAGCTGAGTCTGAGTGAAAGAGGGTCTAGCCTAGCAAACCTTTTGTATCATTACCCCAATACCCCATGCATATGGGATATATTGAGTATGGTGATCAGATCATTATATGAATAAACATAACAGTTTAAATAATGCACCAGTAAGGCCTTTTCGCGAACCACCATGAGAATTTCGGGGGGGGGGAGGCTGAAGCCCCTCAAGCCCCCCCCCCCCCCCCCGGCTACATGCCTGCCCCCATTGTTTCCTATGTGACTTTCCTTGAGGCACAGAGTTGTGCCATAAGTAGATTGATGTTGTGTGATGGCAGCCAACAGGCTCCATGCCTCAAATAAAGTCAAAGTGTCATAGAACAGGCAATTTTGCCCATCTGATGAGGTCATAAATTGCCACGCTTGGAACTAGTTTTAGGCCTGGAAGGTGATTACATTAACCACAGAATCTAGCTTAAAACTGCTTTGCACGTCCCACCCCCGTCCCACCTCCATTTCCCATAGACGTGCATCAGTGCGCCAGAGGTATAAGGGTGAAAGAAAACAAAAGTGACAGGAAGAAGCATTGATGATTACACCTCCCAGGAGGTCACTTAGCCCCCTGCTGCCCAGCCATGTCCTTAGAGTGTTTTTCAACAGCTCCTGTTAGGGATTCTTTACTGCAATTTATTCTAGATCTGGGATACACAAGTATCTGCTTTAGTATATTTTAATGGAACTTAGGCTTCAAACTTCTTAAAATGATTTGTAGACCTTAAGATACACACTATAAAGTTCATTTCCAGTGTATGATCAGTGGCCACCATGTCCTCAAGCTTGTCCCAAGATTACCCAAGGAGTTTCCATGGGTGGACAGGGTTTTGAACCCTGGCCTCTATAGTGAAAGTCCAACGTTCAAACACCATAAAAGGTAAAGATAAAGGTTTCCCCTGATATTAAGTCTAGTCATATCCAACTCTGGGGGGTAGTGTTCATTTCCATAGATACCTCCTAGGTCATGTGGCCAACATGATTGCATGGAGTGCCATTACCTTCCTGCCAAGACTGTACCTATTGATCTACTCACATTTGCATGTTTTCAAACTGCTAGAGTGGCAAAAGCTGGGTCTAAAAGCGGGAGCTCACCCCACTCTCCAGATTTGAACTGCCACCCTTTCGGTCAGAAAGTTCAGCAGTTTAACCCACTGTTCCACCAAACTTGTCTCATATAGTATCTCCACCTACAATAAATAGAGGTGCCCCTTGCTTTCCTTTGCTTCAGTTTTATTTTTTAAAGCAGCTTGCAAAGAAGTTGGATGCAGTCTGCAGTAACTTCAATGAGTGGGGAAACAGTCCCCAACCCATTTCCACACCCATGGACTAAGGGTGGTTCCAGATAACCATTTAAACCGGGAACAATCACATTTTTTAAAAAAATTGAATGTTCCCAGATTCTAATTCACACATGCCTCAGAAAGTGAAGGTGTCCAGATGCTCTCCCGGAACATTTCCAGGAGGACAGGGAGACAGCCCCTCCCAAAACTCCTTAAAATGTTTAAAAGTAAAATAACTTATTCAGGCAGCATTAAAGTGCTGTTGGCCCTATCCTGGTGCATAGGAATGATGCACCAGGAGAAGAGGGCCAGGAGCTATTTTTCTCCTCCTCCCCTGCCCCCATGGAAGGTAATTCCTATGTACCAGGAGAGAGCTGGCAGCAGGGAAATGCTGTCCCTGTAAGTTATTTTATTTTCAAAAGCTTTTGAGTGGTGGTTTGAGGGGGCAGGTGAGCCCTCTCAGTTTTCCAGGCTGATTCAGTCCAGAAAAATGTGAGAGGACTGTCTTGACTGCCCTCTCAGAAGTCCAGGACATAGTGGGTTTGACCCGTACCTTTCAAGAAGGTGCAGGTTTGATCCACTATCAAATTACTCCGGCACAAGAGTTTTCCTGCTTTGTGCCACATGCAATCACGTTTACATCATTTATTTATGTGTCTATTCTGATTTAGTATTAATTTTAACTTGTATTGCTTTTAATATTTTGTTAGCTTCCTTGAGTCCCATTATCAGGAGAAAGGAGAGATATACGTGAATATAATAATAACAGGAAGAAGAAGAAGAAGAAGAAGAAGAAGAAGAAGAAGAAGAAGAAGAAGAAGAAGAAGTGGAGAAACAGGGTTGAAATGAAAGGAACTTTGGCCATGTGAAAGATGGTTGATATCATGATGGCAGATTCCCTGAGTTTGGCTGCTTAGTTTTGAAAACCACGTGAACTGTACAATTACAAGAAAGAGAAATTAACTTGTAATAAAGCTCATTTTTAATTACAAACATATTACAGTTTTGACACAATAGAGTCAGAGCTTATTATACATATGGGAATTAAATCAGGCTAAATTCGTATTGCTCCCCCACCAATAAAATAATGAGACCAGACAACCTTATGGGAATAACTATGGGCAACTTTATTAAGGTTACCTATTTATTTAAATCTTTGTGAACTGCAATAAACTAGTTAAAGGGGAATGAACTTGATGTGTGATAATGCCAGGGACATTAAAAACAATAAAAAGGGCTTCTTTTCTTATGTCAGTAGAAAAAGGAAAACAAGGAGGCGATAGGGCCTCTTCGAGGAGAAGATGTGGCAATGCTGACAGGGGGTAGGGAAAAGGCAGAACTACTTAATGCCTTCTTTGCCTCGGTCTTCTCACAAAAAGAAAGTCATCTTCAACCACAGCAAGATGGAGTGGATGAGGGATTAGAGGACATCCAACCCCAAATTGGGAAACAAGTCGTCCAGGAATACCTGGCTGCTCTAAATGAGTTCAAGTCCCCAGGGCCAGATCAACTACACCCAAGAGTACTGAAGGAACTAGCGGAAGTCATTTCGGAACCATTGGCAATCATCTTTGTGAGTTCTTGGAGAACGGGAGAAGTTCCAGCAGAGTGGAGGAGAGCCAATGTGGTCCCAGTCTTCAAGAAGGGAAAAAAGGATGACTCCTCTTCATCTTGGAAAGAAGTGACAAGTGGAGTGCCGCAGGGTTCCGTCCTGGGCCCGGTCCTGTTCAACATCTTTATTAATGACTTAGATGAAGGGTTAGAAGGCAGGATCATCAAGTTTGCAGACGACACCAAATTGGGAGGGATAGCCAATACTCCAGAGGACAGGAGCAGAATTCAAAACGATCTTGACAGATTGGAGAGATGGGCCAAAACTAACAAAATGAAGTTCAACAGTGACAAATGCAAGATACTTCACTTTGCCAGGAAAAATGAAATGCAAAAATATAGAATGGGGGAGAATGCCTGGCTCGAGAGCAGTACATGTAAAAAAGATCTTGGAGTCCTCATGGACAACAAGTTAAACATGAGCCAACAATGTGATGTGGTGGCAAAAAAAAAAAAAGCCAATGGGATTTTGGCCTGCATCAATAGGTGCATAGTGTCTAGATCTAGGGAAGTAATGCTACCCCTCTATTCTGCTTTGGTTAGACCACATCTGGAATATTGTGTGCAATTCTGGGCACCACAATTCAAGAGAGATATTGACAAGCTGGAATGTGTCCAGAGGAGGGTGACTAAAATGATCAAGTGTCTGGAGAACAAGCCCTATGAGGAGCGGCTTAAGGAGCTGGGCATGTTTAGCCTGAAGAAGAGAAGGCTGAGAGGAGATATGAAAGCCATGTATAAATATGTGAGAGGAAGCCACAGGGAGGATGGAGCAAGCTTGTTTTCTGCTTCCTTGGAGACTAAGATGTGAAACAATGGCTTCAAACTACAAGAAAGGAGATTCCATCTGAACATGAGGAAGAACTTCCTGACTGTGAGAGCTGTTCAGCAGTGGAACTCTTTGCCCCGGAGTGTGGTGGAGGCTCCTTCTTTGGAAGCTTTTAAACAGAGGCTGGATGGCCATCTGTCAGGGGTGATTTGAATGCAATATTCCTGCTTCTTGGCAGGGGGTTGGACTGGATGGCCCATGAGGTCTCTTCCAACTCTTTGATTCTATGATTCTATAAGCTGAGAATCTGGGCAAGACACCTTAAGCACCCTGAGTGCAACTCTGGGCAAGACACCTGAGCACTCTGAGTGCAACTCTGCTTGAGTAGGGCGAACCCTTTGGGAAACTGCATAGTAGAGGTGTGCAAAATGCCTGAAAGGGAGATGGGGAGAGGCTCCAGGCCTGCATTGGAGCCTTTGCCCGGTAAGTTGAGGGGAAAATGGAAGACAGGGGGAGGGGATGGCAATGCCATCCCTCTTCTCCAGGCTGCCTGGTGCCCTTCTACACAGGCCCTAAAATCTGAGATAAATTGGGATAAAGGGGGAATGACTAGATGATACTTGCTGAAAATGCACGCTGAATCACATAAATGGCTGAAAAACACAGGTTAAAAGGGTGGTCTTATTATCCGCAGAATGCAATCAGCCAAAACTGCACATATCCTCATCACTGTATATCCCTGCACAAAAAAAGGGGGGACTTAGTTGCAATACACTGGTGTCTGGATGCCTCAGCCTAATCAATTTCTTAGCTCGCATTTTAGGGCTACATAGATAAATAAATCAGCAGAAAGGAAAATGACCCTGTAAAACTGTTCCAGGACTTTCTACCCTTCAGGAAAGTGTCAAGCATGAAACAATAAATGTCTTGACTGGACGAAATATTATCATGATCATTCTTACATCATCAATTAATACAGCACACTACAGTGTAACATAATCCCCATGTTGCTTTCAATCTAAATGCTGACAGAGGAGGAGACAAGCCAAGGAAGGGAAGAAAATTGAGAAACAAAAGGGATGGGAAAACATGCACAAGTACAGTTGTAATGTCCTTAAGCTTCACTTCAGTGTCAGGAAGATGGGACTTTCCCTCCATGAGCCATCCTCAGCAGGACAGTTTCCTATTAAGAGCAAGATTCTAGAAAATATCTGCTGTATAAGAGGATCTCTGTGGTGATCTGTGAATTTTGAAGCCTCGCTTTCTCACCACAGTTGCTGTCCTTGGCTGCTCTGATTTCGTTTGCCGCCCTGCTGCTCCCAAGCCCACCTTCCTTTGCCAGAAGGGCTTCATGGTAGCTTGGGAAGCAGCAGGGCAGCTAAGCAGAGCAGCTGTCACAGAGCAACAGTGAAATGAAGGGGAGAATTTGAAGAATATGGCTGAGTTGTAATTGTGATCAGGTTGATTAGCAAAGCTGAAACACCTGCTGGGGACAGACGTCAGCAATGACCCCCTAATTGTGGGCTTTGTCCTTCGCTGGTCAGTAGGGAATTAAATATATGTTCACATACATACATATTTCCAAGGATATCTCACTTTTTATAAATGTGAATCAGTGATTTTCTAAGGAGTTCTCCCCAAAGAATAATGTTTTAATTGCTGTTATTATCTTCATAAAGCTGTCCTGGCTAGTTTCTTCCCAGTAGTTATTTAAAGCTTATCTCAAAGACACTGATAGCAGTGGAAGGTCTAATTGAAGGCAACTATTCTGGAATTCCACTTGCAGAGTTATGGTCATCATCATCATCATCATCATCATCATCATCATCACCATCATCTCCTAAATCAATCACCATCTTTTTCTAATGTATAGCACTGTTGTATTTTCACACCCAAGTGTGGGACACAAAGCACAACATTGCAGGGAAAAGTTGTTACTAGTTAATATAAAAAAGATAGCAGTACAGATAATGTCAGCCTTGTGAAGAAAAAAAATGCATAGACAATAGGGAGAAATTCAATAGTGTAAATTTAAATGAGGGTTATCTTGGGACAAACCTTAATGCAGAACACAGAATACTGCTCCACCAGCTCTAAAAGGACATACTAGTTTAAACAAGTTGCATAATGCAACTGATTCTGTGACTACTGGGAAAATGTTCAGAAAGAAAAGAAATATCCCTGAAGCCCTTGAAAGTTTGGCAGAAGAAGATAAGAAGAACTTAGCTTTCCATCGTACTTGGTGGAATTTGGTTCCATTCCTCAGTCAGAATCATTGGCTTCTAGCCCGGTTGTGGATCTCTAATCCAGTTAAAAAGAACTACCAATTTCAACTGGTTCTATGTTTGTTTTGACAATGTGAAATTTTAGTTTTATTTTTTTTTAAAAAATCATAAATGTTGACTTCTTGTCAGTTGGCAGCATCATGTTTGCTCTATTCTTATACTTCTTTTTCTTGATATCTAAATCAGTTTACAACCAAAGCATCTCCCTCAAATGTCTCAAATGCATTGGCTTCGAGCATCCCTCCAGGCAATTATTGCTTTTACTTGTTATTTTGGATTTGTGACATGCTTTGACTTGACAGTATATGCTATACAACATTCTCTACACTGTGTCCAATGAATCCATTATTTCAGGGTCTTATTTAATGCAGCCATTCTTACTGCTTTTGTTTGAAACATTGAGATGTTGTGTGCAACATTTTCGTAAACTAAAAACATGCTGCATTTTTGCTCTTTTCGAGTACACTCCATTTCAGGAGTTTGATTTATTTGACCACTTCTATAACAGTCTGTTTTCCTTCAAATATGGTACATGCCAAATTCTTTTATTGCAAAGTAACAGTTTTTAAAAGGCTTGCATTGCTCTTTTAATTTATTTGAATGTGTCTATGGGCCTTCAAGTCACCTGTTGGTTTATAGCAACTCTATTGTGTGGGGAAGGGGGGTTCTTAGGCAAAGAATACTCAGAGGTGGTTTTACCAGTTCCCTCCTCTAAAATATAGTCAACAGTACCTGATACTTTCTTTTCTTTAAATAAACACTGTGTCATAGAACAATCACAGTGACACTTATACAAGAAAGCTTCTGTGGTTTCCAAACAAAATAGCCCACAAGTCTGAATGCAAAGACCTCCCAAACACTCCAAAGTAGTTAGTAGTCATCAGTCATGTCAGTAATTGCTACTGCTATTGTTTTATTACTGTTGCTATTATTATTAGAACTTTTTTTTATTTATTACCTTTTGGAAACAAACTCTACATGTGTAATTGTTATATACATATGAAGTGAGCCTGACTGTAATCTGTAATCCTAATTCACAGTTAATATTTTGGTTAAAGAACAATATTCCAAAGTTATTCAGCTTCATTGTTTTGTAAATTTCTGTGACTGTTGTATGAATCTAGCCTAAATGTCTCTTTTCTTCTGACTGCTAGATCAAGTGTATCTTGTTTCTTTCAGCAGCAAGTATATCAGATAGCACAGTCAGATGCAACTGTACAACTTGGTTGCATTTTATTGCCCTCATTTACTGATATAATGGTGACCCTGCTGGGAGGCAGGCAAAGTGGTGTTATACAAATAAAGTATCCCCAAACAAAAAAGCTATTTTATTCTTCATTATTTCCACCTCATCTCAAATGATATGCACAGAGAAGAGCCTCTCTCACAAGGACATGTTGATATGTAAGCAGACATACCTTCATATATACAGATCCCAAGATTTAAATGTCTTAGAAGATTAGCATAAAAATGGTTCCTATAACCACATTTTTGGATTTTGCGAAAGCTAAAGAAAACATGTATTGTTCTCCTAGTAATGTGAGGCTTGTAGGTTCAAAGTACTATGCAACCAAATGGGTTAACACATGAACATCTAATTCATACAAACAAATACCACTCAATTGTTACAAAAGTGAATTTTAATAGTGACATTTATTTCTAAAGATTTTCTTATATAGTAAGATCAAGATATCATTGTGTGAAGTGATACCTAAATGAAGATTCACACATAAATATTTGTAAAAAAAACACCCAAGCCTCTTTGTGGCATCAAAACTGGGGATATTATTATTATTATTCAGTTCTTGTGGGTTTTTTCGGGCTATATAGCCATGTTCTAGAGGCATTTCTCCTTAGGAGAAATGCCTTTAGAACATGGCCATATAGCCCGAAAAAACCCATAAGAACTGAGTGATTCCAGCCATGAAAGCCTTCGACAATACATTATTATTATTATTATTATTATTATTATTTGCTAACAGACACCGAATACTGCGCATGTAGCCAAACTCTAAATTCAGTTTTTTACAATAAAATCCTATACAAGGTACCTGGCAGTGAAATGAATAATGACTGCTTTGGAAGCACTATGTATAGAATTGCATTATTAGTCTAGTTTTATATTTTGTTTGTGAAAATCTATTAACAACTTAGCTGTGGTGAGGATATGATTTCCATCACCCATTGTTTACAATTTCATGTAAAGTGCAGTGTAATTCACAAGGCCCTATTTTGATTCTTGAAGGTCATCCAGGTCTCTGTATGTAGTCAAGCAATCCTGTTTTTCAAAGGTCAGCAGGAAAAAAAATGTAAAACTCTCCTTTTGGTCTGCTCTGGCTCTGGAGTAATATGATACTCCAGGAATCAATACATTCTCAAGACAGCGTTCTATGGAAAATGTAAACCTTAATGTTATCTGATATTTGGGTTGTACAAACTCAAGCAAATTGCAGAAACTATAATCCCAGGCTGTGAACTGCTGGTCCAGATATAATCAGTAACATGCTACTCTGTCTGTTAGCAGGGCTCCTTGGGTAACTGAGCAAAAAGGATTGGATATTATTGTAGTTTTATTTGTGCTTTCAATAAATGTACAGATAACTGGATAATGCTAATTATTATATCACTATCAGAGCATTTTATATTGCACAAAAGATTTTATAGTTTATTCGTCTATAGGGCAAGGATGGGAATAATGTACAGCTCTTAATGTTGTTGGAAAGGAACTCCCAACTTTCCTCATTGTTTTAGGGAGCGGGACAAATCCTAGATGCAGATAGTGCAAGCCCAACTTAATACTCTGTTAACCACAGTTTGAATTATTTCAAAGTTTGGAAAGAGCCTGGACTTTTAGGTGAAAATTGACTCAGAAAAGGAGGACAGTTCTCACCCTGATAGTAGGCAGGAAGGCAACCAGGCTGACACTAAAGAGCAGCCTGACCTTGATGAAACAGGAATATTAGATCAGGCTGACCATTTGGAACTCAGAGTTCAAAGGAGTGTGAGAATAGCCAACAAGAAGGAGGTCAGAGGCCAAATAAATGCTTTCATGTATTGCAAAGGGTATTAAGCAGTGTGTTTGAAAACAAACCTATGTCAGGGCAACTTCTTGCTCAACCAAGCAGCTTGCACTCGTTTTCCTGTGTCCATGGTCTTGGGATTTTGTCATGTTCTCATGGGACTTTGTTTCATTACTGCCCTTTGGAATTCCACTTTACAGTGCTATGGTTTATAGATCTTTGGAAGACTACTTGTTTTTTTTTAAACTTTACATCTTTTACTTTTTAATAAACTACAAAGACTTCAGTCTGTGTGCAGTTCTGGGGATTTCAGCAAGTTGAATCTATTCTGAGGTGCGACACTTACATACTTATTTACTTAGGCAATCCCTCGCTGGACGAATAGGATAGTCCTCCAGGGTGGGTCCGTAGGTGACTTTGAAGCCCTATTCTTGATCTGCATCATCTCCTGCAGTGAGGGTTTCCAGGTGGAAGGCGGTCCCAGTCGGGGTTGGCTTGATGTGCCTTCCTCTTGGCACGTTTCTCTTTCACCCTCCATTTGTGCCTCTTCAAATTTTGCAGCACTGTTGGTCACAGTTAACCTCCAGCTGGAGCACTCAAGGACCAGGGCTTCCCAGTTCTCAGTGTCTATGCCAGAGTTTTTAAGGTTGGCTTTGAGCCTGTCTTTAAATCTCTTTTCCTGCCCACCAACGCATTTTCCATTCTTGAGTTCAGAGTAGAGCAACTGCTTTTGGAGATGGTGGTCAGGCATCTGGACAACATGGCCGGTCCAGCAGAGTTGATGGCGGAGGACCATCGCTTCAATGCTGGTGGTTTTGCTTCTTCCAGCATGCTGACATTTGTCCACTTGTCTTCCCAAGACATTTGCAGGATTTTCCAGAGGCAGTGCTGATGGCATTCATAGAATCATAGAATCAAATTGTTCTAGGAGTTGCATGTGATGTCTGTAGACAGTCCACATTTCACAGGCATATAGCAGGGTTGGGAGGACAATACCTTTATAAACCTTGGTATCCCTATGGATGTCCTGTTCCTCAAACACTCTCTGCTTCATTCAGAAAAATGCTGCACTCGCAGAGCTCAGGCGGTGTTGTATTTCGGTGTCGATGTTGACTTTGGTGGAGAGGTGGCTGCCAAGGTAGCGGAAATGGTCAACATTTTCTAATGTCACACCATTAAGCTGTATCTCTGGCATTGGAGAGGGATTGGCTGGTGACTTCTGGAAGAGTACTTTTCTCGAGGTTCAGTGACAGGCCGAGCTTCTCGTATGCTTCTGCGAAGGTGTTTAGCGTGGCTTGAAGGTCTTCTTCTGACTGTGCACAGACGACATTGTCATCAGCATACTGGAGTTCTAAACAGATGTTGTTGTAACCTTGGTTTTGGCTTTCAGTCTGCTGAGGTTAAATAGCTTGCCATCTGTCCAATAGATGATTTCCATTCCGGTGGGAAGCTTCCCGTCAACAAGATGAAGTATCAAGGGAAGTACAAGGTGTCGTACTTCCCTATTTCAGCCAGTCTCCCTCAAAAACAAAGAAATTGTTATCATCCTTGGGGACAAAGCCCAGTGGGAAGCAAGATTCTGACTAATCCAGCTGAAACACTAAGCATCTGTCCTATTGCAAAATTTGATGAATAGTTCTATAAGGATCAACCTAAGGATCTCTGTATGTTTAGCATGGAAAAGACAAGAGTGAAATTTGGCATGACCACCATATTGAAATATATAAAGGTATGCCAGGAAGAAGATGGAGCATGTTCATTTTATTTATTTATTTATTTATTTTATTTGCTATACTTGTATACCGCCGTTTCTCAGCCTAGCCGGCGACTCAACGCGGTTTACAACAACTTATAACAAACAACAGTATACAGTTTAAAAGCATAAAAACACAATCCACAATACATATATCAATAAACAATCCAATTCATCTCTTGATTAAAATCGCGATCCAGTTTCGTCGTCCAAATTGCCAGTCCTTCAATCATTACACTTATTGCACTGAGTTAACCGAACGCCTGCTCGAACATCCAGGTTTTTAGTCTTTTCCGGAATACCATCAATGAGGGGGCTGATCTTACCTCCATGGGGAGGGCGTTCCATAGCCGCGGGGCCACCACAGAAAAGGCCCTGTCTCTCGTCCCCCGCCAGTCTGTTCCAGAGACTAGAACATGAATTAGAAGATTCAGATTATCAGAAATGAGATTTCACCTGAATACCAGAAATAACATATTTATTGTAAGAGCTGTTCAACCATGGAATAGACTGCCTTGGTAGTAAATTCTTCTTCATTGGATGTTTTAAACATAGGTTGGATGGGCCTCTTTCAGGAGGGACTTCACAATCTCTTTCAGCTATAAGATTCTATGATTTGATAGTGATTCTGTGTTTATGAGAATTTTTGATAGACAAGATAAACTGATTCCTTCCAACTAGTGAGCCAGATTCCTTCATCATATCAGTTGCAAATAAGATGCTAGTGCTCCTGACCATGAATCAATTCAGGAGGGCAAATTGACTAACCAATAACTTATGAGTTTGGAGTCAAGTTATTATGAAGTTTGTGTGTAGAATTGGTAAGGCTTTTATTGATTTTAGCATTGTGGTGTTTGGCTACTTCCTTTTGCCCCTTTTGCAGCTTTTCCCTTCTCCTGAGACATTAATGATAACTATACATTGCCCTTGCCATGTGAGACTTCCTTCAGTAACTCCAATTATTGTGGACTATTTCACAATGGCTAAATGTGAATGGAATTGGAGTTTAAACCTCCAATTCCACCCACATCTCCCAACCACATGGGGGGGGGGGCAGTCCCCCTTTCTGGCTGGAGGGGGGAGGTGACCATGCACCCTCTTGTGCTAACCTCTTCCCCTCATTTTTGCCCTGTACTTACCAGGACTCTCCTCCTGCTGGAATCCAGAAATAAGGTCAGAGAGCTTTGGAGGAGGAATTCCCCCTAACTTCTCCAAATCTGTTTGAGATACCAGGAAGGGAAGGGCCAAGCCTCTGTCAGCTTGTCCTTGTAAGTATAGGGCAAAAACAAGGCTAGGAAAGGGAGGCTGGCATCTCTCCTTCTACCTGAATTCCATAGGCTACCTGAGTTCATGGAGGCAGGATGGCAGGATAGTAAGCATTGCAATCCCAAGAGACAGTGTCCACAGGCCCCATGTGGGCCTTCCTGGAAGGTCCACATATTTTTGAGTGTTTTTTTAAAAAATCTGGAATAAATCTGGATTATTTGGGTGCCTCATAATAATGTTCCCCTACACTGCATTATACAGCAGTGTAAATGGGGCTCAAGATAGATTCGTTTTATAATTACCCCCACCACCCTCAACTGGAAATGATAATATGATGTATATCTGTTCTATTTGACCAGCAACCGCTATCTCATATATCCAAATCATCACTGGATAATGCCATCATAAAGTGATGACTTTTAAAAATTCTTATTCTTCTGGCAAATAGAAGTATAATACTGCCTTGAAAAGGCAAGTTTATTTTAGCCATAAATAAATTCAGATCTTCAACGATATTCATACTTATTGAAACCCAAACAAGGTTTAGAAAAGAATAAGAGGCCTCAAAATATGTTTCTCTAAAGCTCCATAGTATAGAAACAACCCCAGAGCAGAGTTAAAAGATGCATTAGAAGTATTTGCTTTCTGTCAATAATTGTACCTATGGGCCTATGTAATAATTGATCCAAAATTTAATGTTCTAATTAGGATCTTCAATGTTTCTGTGGATTCTCAAAAAGGCTTTCTTTTAAAAATGGACCACTAAAAATAGAAATGATGATGTTGGGGTGGTGTTGTGAAGCTAGCACTTAACATACACCATGAATTCAAAAGGTCCTGAGATGGCAGAGGGGAAAGGACTTCAAAAATATTCTGTAGCAGCAGTTTCCAATATATAGTTTCCTCCCCCGCCCCCACTCATATTTTAAAGTGGGTAAGGTTTTTGTTTTCCATACCTAATTTTACTTTTGCAAGATGAAAAGTGATTGTTAAATCATAACTTTAGGAGCAATGTGGTACAGAGGAAGAATGACCGTCGTGGGAGGAAAAGTCATATCTATGTAGCAAAACCAGCGACAACACTAGCCTCTTTGAAAATAACAAAGGGAAGGCTTGTCCATTTTTCTTGAATATGATGTAAACACAACTGTACAGCTTTTCACTCTGGTTGTATGTTTGTCTTTGGGTTGCTTTCATGTTTTCAGGCCACAATGTTGTGTCCTGCCTCAAATCAAAAGAGATGGGGATTATTATTATTATTATTATTATTATTATTATTATTATTATATTGTGCCCAATTTTTTAAAGAATGAAAAATAACAATTTCAAAATCTTTGTTAGGAATCAACAGTTCTGAGTTTCTGTTTTTGTTTTGTTTTGTTTTCATGTCAGGAGCAAATTGCTAAACTGCAAGTGGCTTCTGGTGTGAGAGAACTGGCCATCTGCAAGGACATTGCCCAGGGGATGCCCAGATTTTGTTTGGTGTATGATCATCCTTATGGGAGGCTTCTCTCATGTCCCCGCATGGGGAGCTGGGTCTGACAGAGGGAGCTCATCCGTGCTCTCCCTGGATTCAAACCTCCAACCTGTCGGTCTTCAGACCTGCCGCACAAGGGTTTAACCCACTGCGCCACGGGGGCTCCTCAGTTCTGAGTTAAAATCCTAAAATAAAAGTCACTACTCTTACTTAGCACTGGGATCTGATTTATCGTGTCAAAGACATTCATCATCTGAAATAGAGACTGACCTTTAAGCTCAATATGATATATTTATTTTTATTACAACAAATCTGTTGCGAGCTCTTCCTTTGCTCTCCCCCTTCCCATTATTCTGTTTCATCTTCTCATCCCATCTATAAAAATCTTTTAAAAGGAAAAGGAACACCTCTACCACCCCACCAAGAACAGTTCAGTCCAGGTTGCACTATGTGAAATCCTTTAATTGTCCCAATTTGACAGGGACATTCTCTGCTTCTATTACAATGTCCTAGTTGGAGGAGGTCTAGTAGTCAGCTCCAGCAAAGGTGAACCATCTTTATCACATTCTGATGTTACTTTAGCCATACATTTCCCAGTTTTCATCTGTGACATGTTCAAGGTTATGTCGTCATGCCTACTGAAGACCTTTGTAGATGAAATGTCTGTTTTTCAACAAATTTATTTGAAAATTTCTTGCTGCTACTGTTAACCGTTGATATTTTATATCTGTTGCCATAGGAGAGATGGCTGCTAAAATGCCCATTGCATTTTACCCTTTAAACCAGGATTTCCAACCCTGGTTTAAAGGATATTTAGGCAGTATAGTTAGCAAAACAAAAGTAGTCCACACAAGAATAGTTGATTTGTTGGCAGCAATTTCTCTCCTCGTTATTTTTTATCTCTTTAAAATATACAAGACAGGCTTGTAACTCTTAAGCATACTGTTTACAGCCTAGGAGTCTTTTGGTGGCAATATAGTAGAATTGCTATAGTATAGTATAATATAGTAATATTTCTGTGTGGATTCTGCCCCTGTACATTTACCACCTATCACATATGAACAGCCAGTTAGCAAAAATAACCTGTATCTTGGAACACTTATGCAGAAGTCCATTGCACTCTGGGTAGATTTATCCTATTATTGGGCTCGGCAGGCACCAGACTGATACCTGTGTAATTCATCATGTTCTTTCCTCCATCACCATTGCCATAAATGGCACATGTACACCTTTAACAAAAGTCCCTTTCTTGGAGTACTAGTCTCAGAATCCTTCAAACAGTATGCTCAGTGTTCATTTCGGCTAAAGGAATTTTGTAAATTGTGGTCCAAAAGGTTTTTCCCACTTCCACCAGTGGCCATATGGAAAAGTCACTAAATGCAACCCAAGTGTGCTGTCGCACGCTGGGCCTGTACATCAGACTGTAGACAGGACATAAATTCTGTGTGCCCAACAGGACGCTGGGGCTGCCTCAGATTAAAGGCCTTTGGATTTCCTTAAAACACAGTCTCTAGAATGCTTAAAGGTTCAACAAAGTTCTTTATTAATGAAAACAAACAGGTACTTTAAGGCTTTCTTAACAGTCTATTGGCTCTTTCAATCTTGTCCACAGGGAACAGGCACTATCTTCTTAACTGTAACTAATGGGGAAATCCTTAACTTCTAATCTGGGCAGTCTGTCTTTGCCTCTGTTGGCGTGGAGCCCCTACACCCGCTACCAACTGCTTCTGGCTTCCGTGAGAGACCCTTACCAAGCAGAACTTTGTAGACCTCCAGGGGAAAAGGAGTTCAGGTTTCAGTGATGGTTGACTGATCAGTGATGGTTTCAGTGATGGTTGACAGATTAGAGAGATGGGCCAAAACTAACAAAATGAAGTTCAACAATGACAAATGCAAGATACTCCAGTTTGGCAGGAAAAACAAAATGCAAAGATACAAAATGGGGGACACCTGGCTCAAAAGCAGTACGTGTGAAAAAGATCTTGGAGTCCTCGTGGACAACAAGTTAAACATGAGCCAGCAATGTGATGTGGCGGCAAAAAAAGCCAATGGGATTTTGGCCTTGATATAGGAGCATAGTGTCTAGATCTAGGGACGTAATGCTACCCCTCTATTCTGCTTTGTTTAGACCACACCTGGAATATTGTGTCCAATTCTGGGCACAACAATTCAAGAGAGATATTGGCAAGCTGGAATGTGTCCAGAGGAGAGCAACTAAAATGATCAAGGGTCTGGAGAACAAGCCCTATGAGGAGCAGCTTAAGGAGCTGGGCATGTTTAGCCTGAAGAAGAGAAGGCTGAGAGGAGATATGATAGCCATGTATAAATCTGTGAGAGGAAGCCACAGGGAGGAGGGAGCAAGCTTGTTTTCTGCTTCCTTGGAGACTAGGATGCGGAACAATGGCTTCAAACTACAAGAGAGGAGATTCCATCTGAACACAAGGAAGAACTTCCTGACTGTGAGAGCCATTCAGCAGTGGAACTCTCTGCCCCGGAGTGTGGTGGAGGCTCCTTCTTTGGAAGCTTTTAAACAGAGGCTGGATGGCCATCTGTCGGGGTGATTCTTGGCAGGGGGTTGGACTGGATGGCCCATGAGGTCTCTTCCAACTCTTTGATTCTATGATTCTATGATTCTAAGTCCCTCTGCAAAGGAGCTGTAAGGCTGTATGATCCACGGCCAAGCTGTGGGCTGTATAACCCCGGCCAAGCTGTAGAAGACGAAGCTTTCTACAGGAGCTTTTGGTATTATGTCCTGCATGGAAAGCTTCTCTGTGTGGACTGAACCCAAACTGGCTCCTATTCCCTCCAAAAACCCAAAAAGGGAGCGGGATCAGGGAACCTAACTATAATTGACAGGTGGCTTGCCCTATGATTGCAGCCAAAAGAAGCCACCTATCTGCAGAGTCCCTGAAACTTAGGACTACAACAAACATCAAATGCAAAGCAAACAAAATTGGAGCTCCTGGTACAGCTGTACCTGCACACCAAGCTTGTTCTTTTTGGAGGATCCAGAAACTATTTAACAGCAACACCCGCTCTCTTTGTTACACTTCTTCACAATTCACTAACAGGGTTTCTTAACACTTCTGCTATGCAGCTAAATATACATAAATGCATGCAATAGACACCACAATAGAGAATTCCAGCCAATATATTTTGTGACTACTGATCCATCCATGTTTTTATATGTTGCAAAAGAAATCTAAAAGCCAGACTGTTCCTCTGTTCATGTAATTTCTAGGAATTTTATGGCGAGGATGGTGAAACAAAACAAGTCTATCTCTTCCCCAAATTTCAGTGTACTGCAGTATGAATCCTTAGGAAGTTTCAACCAACAGAATTTCCCATGTGACTGTTTAATGTGGTTAAGCAAAGAACAGTATAGAATTGGTTACTAAAAGTTCTGAGTGGATACATTTATTTTTAATTAGAATCCCAAGATCATGAACCATGTCATCCTGCAAAAGGAATACATCTAGAATTAAAGGATTCAGAATCCAGGAATTTGTTCTGAATACCATGACTAAATGGAGTTCAAAGTCTTTCCACACAAATTTGTACACCTGCATGTAAACCCAATTTCTAGTGCGAATGAAATGAGATCTACTGAATGAATTGCTAAATACCAACACAAAATTACGGAAATCCCATGGATTCAATGGGCCATCACTAATTAGCTGTGCATAATGGTTATAATTCAAGTTTTCTTCTCTTTATTGCATCAGTATAGCTTGGAACCATTTTGTTGCTGCTACTGTTAAACAAGTGCCTATCACACACTCATTGTATGTCACCAGCAGAATGATCCAAAATTACCCTCTGTCACCTCTACTTTACACCACATTTGATATACTAGTCAGCCGCATAGGAAAGGTAAATGATGAAACTATGCATGAGCCGAATGCAGAGACAACACCTTTGTTCCTTCCTAAAAAAATTGTGAAGGTAGGATAGCTTTCTGAACAGGCAGAGATGTCCAAAGTCAGTAAGGTAGCACTGGAAAAGGAGACAAAACAGAAATATATGTGCAGGAAGGAGGAGGAGTTGCCGTCAATATTTTGTATTTTTTTTCACTGTAGGTTTACAAAGCAACATAACGGCCAACACTTCTAACATAATTACATAAAATTAATAATTTTTCTATTCAAATAAGAAATACTAAATCACAGTAAATAAGTTTGCATCTCAAAAGTGTAATATAACTGGCAATGTTCATATAAAAGAAAGCATCTGAAACCTGGGGAAAAATAATTTAGTCTAGAAATATGTGGCCAAGCAGGATCAAGAATGATGTTCAAAATTCACAGGCCATCAAGGTGGAGATGAGCTTGATTGTATGGCAGGTTATATGAAAACATTTCATAAAATGATTTAAGGAGAATGCAAATATTAACTTTTTGTGAATAAAAGGGCAAATGATCATGTATGAACAGTATGAGAGACAGATGCACAGTTGAAATAGCTCTTACTGAAGCATCAAATATATTTGCATTTATTCATGTGGATATCGTTTCAAGCAACTAACCATTTCATTGCAAGATTACATAGACTTTAATACCTAGCAAAACGTTGCAGAGCAATGCCTGATGTATCACTTTGTAATTTTCAGCTGTTGACCTAAAAGTTTCCACAGCAGCTTGCCAATCCTTGAAACAGAGGTTCCCAAAATGCTCTCTTCAGGCAGCTGCTTTGTCACATGATGACGACTCCCTTCTACATTTCAAACGAGTCTGTCATATCATCTAAAATTACATCAAATCCTCCCCCACCCACTCACCCCCGCTGCCATAACCAATTTACCACACCGCATATAGTGAAACTGCCCAAGTAGCCAAGGTGTTTTCCAGTTTAGCAAAGAGTGTAGAAGGAACTCTCGCTCATTCAATTTCAAATATCTTAGAAAATATCAATTTTTTCTGGAAATACTGGAAATTCAGAAAAATTTCCTCCCCAAACTGGTGTTCAGAAAATGATTCCCCTTCCCATTTGCAAAGCAATGTCTCACCAAATTACATCCTCCTCTCAGACATAAGCAAACTTCAAAAGGTAGGGAGAGATGTATTTTCATTCCCAATGCTCCTCAACTGTCCTGATTTAGAAGGAATGCAATGTCATCCTATTTTTTCAGCTGGTTTTAAAATGTCACAGTATTTTTTTTCATTCCACTGTCTTTGGCTTACTTCAGTTCTTGCAAACTGAGTTGTTTTTTGTTGTTGTTTTTGTTGTTGTTGTTTTGGCTTTTTTTTGTCGTGTCAGGAGCAACTGCTCCTGTTGTGAGAGAATTGGCCGTCTGCAAGGACATTGCCCAGGGGATGCCTGGATGATTTTTGATGTTTTATCATCCTTGTGGGAGGCTTCTCTCATGTCCCCGCATGAGGAGCTGGAGCTAATAGAGGGAGCTCATCCGCCTCACCCTGGATTCGAACCTGCGACCTGCCGGTCTTCAGTCCTGCTGGCACAGTGCTTTAACTCACAGTGCCACTGGGGGCTCCTGCAAACTGAGCTGAAAGAGTGAGGGTAGTTAGTACTCCATTCTGGTGGGGCAAAATCTTGCCCTTCTGAATAGGCTTAGGCAAAAAGCAAATGTCTGCACCTACACCTAAATTACTCATTCTTCCTCATTAATAAATGTTCCAATCTTGACCATATTCTGATGTTGCTTAATTCCATATTTTCATCTGTGAAGTGTTAAATGGTATGTCCCCCTGCTCTACCTTCTCCATATCTCTAGCACAATGCATGTGGAATTTGTAGTTTCATCCCTGGGGAAGGCAACATGTCACATGAAGTATGAAGCCTGGCATGCCACACAGCAGTGAAGTGAAATGATGGGGAATTAAATCTGAAAAAGATGGTTCTCCTCCATCATCACCAGAATAACCAATTCCAGCAGCTCTGGTTCCTGGTGCCACTTGTGCTGCAGCTTCTAAGAAAAGGTAAAATGTAGTGTGGTTGGGGAGGGTAAGCTGGCAAGAAAATAGAATGGAAGCCAGGAATTATAGCCCAGATCAAAATTTAATCCAAAGCAAGGAAAGTCAGAAGCTTGTAATGCTCACCTTTTCATTTTTCACAAGCCTCCCTAATCCTTCCATCATCCCAGCTTCAGACAACTTTGCTGACATCTCTAATAGTACCATGTTGGAAAGAGCTTACTGTATATATGCTGAAAATCCACTTTTGTGTACTATAGACTAAAGCAAAATAGAAACAGAGTAGTTCTCCAGATGTTGTTGAACTGCAACTCCCAGCATTCTTTAGCACTGATCTTTCTGGCTAGGACTGCTGGGAATTGCAGCAGAAGTATTGGAGTTTCGTAATTATCCTGGACAGTTGGAGTAGATAAAGAGAATCCATTATTCTAATATAAATGTTGGCATACCAAATGCCCATTGCTTCAGTGTGTTTACTTTAGCCTGGACTAATAATTATATTTAGTTCTATGTTTGGTCCTTAACTTTTAGTATAAACAGTTTGCATTTCATAAGCATTAATATACTCTTCTGCTTTCTTAAGGAAATCAAGTTGTTTTGCTTTCTGCTGAATGGATAGCTGCTCCTGTAGAAGTGAACCTATGTGGTAAATCTAACTATGTGGGACACTCCAGGCTCGAAGCAGGACCAGCTTAACAGTATTATAGGTCAACCGGTCAAAGAAGTGTACTGGGCCATTCCTACACAACCATTCACAGGAGTAGAAATTATCAATAAAACAAACATATATTGATTGGTATAATGTAATGTCTACAGTTTCTTTTTCTTCTCTTTCTTACATTTCCTCTAACCCTTCACCACACGAAGAGAATTCTGGAAACTCAAACAACGAAGGCTCTTTTTCTGATAATTGAAATGCACACAGTCAGCAATTGTTGTTCCCAGTTGTTAATTGCTCCCCAAGTATCTGTTATAATATTCTGCTTACATGCATCACAAACAAGACAAATTGTAAAATTTCTCTCACAAATGCAGAGATGCCACCTACCCACTATGTGTTGTAATTTTTCCTCCTTCTATTGAATTAGCAGATTAGAATGTTGAGGTGGGTGATTGGAAAACTAGTGTTAAATTCTGGACTGTGCATAGATTAGCATGGGTTCTCTATCCTCGTGGGGCCGTTGGGGAACTGTCCAGCATACCCATGCAATAAGATGGCACTGGCTTGAAGTGGAATGGGGCATCATGAAATGGAAAGCTTTATTTCAAGGGCACACTGACATTTTAGTAACCTTGACAAAATATACTGTATTGGAAAAAATAATAATTGATGGTGGAGAATATGCACTTTAAAACTGTTATCTGATGATAGAAAATAAAATTGAAAACCACTTTTACTTATCAGTACATCACAAAGCATAATGCCTTGGATCGCAAGAAGATCAGACTAGTCCATACTCCAGGAAATAAAGCCCAACTGCTCATTCGTGGGAAGGATATTACAGGCAAAGATGAAGTATTTTGGCCACATAATGAGAAGACAGGAATGCTTGGAGAAGACAGTGATACTGGAGGAAATGGAAGGAAAAGGGAAGAGGGGCAGATCAAGGGCAAGGGCAAGATGGATGGATCGTATCCTTGAAGTGACTGGCTTGACTTTGAAGGAACTGGGGTTGGCCACAGCAGACAGGGAGCTCTGGCATGGGCTGGTCCATGAGATCACAAAGAGTCAGAAGTGACTGAACGAATAAATAACAACAACAACATTACAAATCAGCGGACAAATACTGCATGACATTACATGTCAAATCTAAAATAATATTTCTTCTAATATTTTAGTCCATTATTGAGTGTGAAATACTGATGGGAGAAATATGGAGCATATTCAATGGATTATTTAACAACTAGAGATTATTTGGAAAATGTTTGCAATACATATTCACTATAAAATGAATTTCAAGGAGAATTCAGCAAGGTGAATTCATTTTGAGTCCAGTGCTAATCAAATGTCAACTTTTTCATCAGGAAGATCCCCTGTAAGTTTGATAGATAATCTTTATAAATGTTAAATGCAAAACAGTTGACTTGTCAGAATTAACCCTAATTACTATGCAATTATATTTAAAGGATGGAATTTAAATCTATCAGAAAGTTGGTTGTTCAATGAGACACAAATAAGCTCTAAATGAACAATCACTGTTCTAATGTTCCAGAAACTATATTATTATAAAACTGTGGGCCGGAGGTTTAGCACAGCTGGTAAATCATCAGCAATTATAAGATCTATTAACCAAAAGGTTGCAAGTTCGAATACCCGGGTTGGCGTGAGCGGCCAGCTGTCAGCCCAAGCTCATTGTTTACCTAAACAATTCGAAAACAGCTTTAGCTGTGATTAGAGAAATTAGGTACCACTAAAAAAGTGGGGGAGGTATTTTACAACTCCATAAAGAAAAAAGATCAGAGAATGCCGGGCGACCAAAAGGAAGGAGGAAGTCCTGACAGCTCTTCATCATAGAGAATGGAGCAACAGCACCCCCTGGGCTCAAGCCCAACTTTCCATGGCACCTCCTGTTCTGTTCTGTCTGTGTATTGTCTATACAAAGTGGCACTGAATGTTTGCCATGTATATCTACTGTGATCTGCCCTGAGTCCTCTTCGGGGTGAGAAGGGCGGAATATAAATAAAGTATCATCATCATCATCATCATCATCATCATCATCATCATCATCATGAGAATTCTTACAGGTCATGCTTTTGGATACTCTGCAGTGCACATGTTAAATAGTGGTCATTTCATATGTGAGAAATAGCACTTCTACTGTGATATGCTTTCATTCAAATGATGCCTTGTTATGAAAAGCTATCTCATTGGAATAAATAATGTCCTGGACATCATGCTGTAATAGATCCCCATTCCACACATGCTACTTCCTAGCCGCCCCGGATCTTTGAGAAGTCTGTGTGGTGATATCATAAACCACAGCCTAGCAAGGAATGCTGAGAGGCAGTTCCAAGAAGATCTTGGATGGGAAACAAGACACATAAAGCCTCCCTCACATGCTTCTCAGCGAGGCAGCTGCATGGAGTTGAGCAGGAAACGCTTTGCACTACATGATCAGGTCACAGACACAAACAAGAAGGGCAGGGAGAGCTGGAGCTGGCAGGCACAGCTTTCTGCATCCATATGTGTCATATTTATGTCACCAAGCGCTGTGGAAGGGGGAGACCCAACAACCTACAAATGCTTACAAGGAGACTCTGAAATGAAACACTCACACTGTAAATATGCCTTTGCGAACAAGACTTTGGAAAGAAGAGGCCACAGAGATCTGGGGAGGGAAGAGGGTGGCAGTTTCCCCTTACACTTGCAGAAATTGCAGAGCTCTAGAAACAATGGCTAAGGGCTAAGCGTTCAGCCAGATTCACAGATGTGTATTCAGCTGTGCAACTTTCATTAAGGATTAATTCTACCATTGACAGTTTGTCTTTGAGGATCTCAGAGCATGATGGAAGAAGGGGGCTATGCTGTTCCTCAAACGTCTCACTATGGAGAGAGAAGCACAACACGTGTGTGGTGATCTGAGAGAATTAGGGCAAGAGGCATTCAGCTTTCTTTTGGGATATGCCAGCAAATTATTACACGTGCAGTAATGGGGGTAAAACTGAATTTGATCCATCTGAATTTGATCTGCTGCCATTCAATGAAATAATACACTTTATTTATATTCTGTTTTATTGCCCTGGAGGGATTCAGAGTGGATTACAATATATGCATATGAGGCAAACATTCAATGCCTTTTACACACAGTGAATGATGACATACAGACAAAGGTATCATCTGGAGATGATGCTCAACTCTGGCCATGGGGAGATGCTCTTGTTCCATTTTTCCATGCCAAGGAACCATTTGTCCATAGTCATCTCCAATTGTGTTGCCAGATTATCGGCATGGGCTTCCCTTTTACCATCCCGCCAAGGCCGTACCTATTAATCTATTCACATTTCATGCTTTCAAACAGCTAGGTTGGCAGGAGCTGGGCTGACAGTCAGGGGCTCACCCTGACACATGGATTCGAACTGTCAACCTTCCAGTCAGCAGATTTCCTGCAGGTAGTGGTTTAACCCACTGTGCTGTTACAACCCAATAGAAAGCAATCTGCTATATGGCAGTGGCTTTACAGATGCTGATTGTCTGTTTCCTCCTTGGTAGGGTTCACAATGAAATGCCTGGCACATTCTCATACAGAATCAACAACAGTCACTAACTGTATTCAAGGTGGGAGAGGGACCACTGGTTTGGAGTCAACTAGCTTTTACAGAAAGGTATTGGATCCTGTAGCAGTCCTTTCTCATGAAGACTGTGGAAGCAATTTTCATTGATACCTTCTCCATCTGCAGCCTCCCTCCCTCACTTGCCTAAAAAAACTGTTTTGGAGTGCCAAGGGATTGAAGGGAAGTGGGGAATTGGCAGAAAGAATCCCCCACTTCTTTTTGAAGAACAGGCAATACGGAACCTGTAGCTGGGTAGAGAGGAGAGGAACATAACCTTCATAACTCTCTCTTGGCTGGGGCAGTTCTGATTAATCCTGTGTTGTTTCACTTATTTACTTGCTTGTTGTACACATGTAGCAAACTAGCATTGAAGCAGGGCCATCACTTTTGATGATAATTCCTATGGCACAATACTGTGTGCCACCTGTTGCCGGTCTGCAATCTCCCTGCAACAAATCCATTATCTGCTATTAATGAGAAATAAACATGTGGCTGGATTCAGGGCCTTTCTTCTATAGATTAAAGAGATTCTACAAACACGGTAGATTCAACAGGGTCACTTTCTATGCAGCATGTTCAGGAACCATAGAGGAGGAGAAGGGGAGACAACTCCACTTCTGTCCACCAGGTTTCACCATTCACTTAAATCTAAATCAAATCCAACCACTAGCTAGATGCACAATAAAACTGTTGTGCACTTCCCTTCATTGCAAATGAACCAATTGAACTCTGCCCCAGGCCCACTCAATTTTCATTCTCCTCATAATACTTTGTCAATATAAACTGGCCTGCCAGGTCCTCACAACAGCAGCGCCAACAGTTTTGTGATGTTGTGCTGATATACTAGTCACTCAATTAATTAAGTTCTGCTGTAGCAATAGGATTGAGCGAATGGGCAGTCACTTATTTGACAGTCTTGCTCCACAGTTTCTTGTAGAGTAACAAGTTTGACAGAAGTCTAAACCCAGTGGAGTATACAAGAATATCCAAGCACTTGTGAAGTTAAATGGGTTATAAAATATTACATGTGCTTTCTTTTTTATGATTGCTAGGTTATTACAGATTAAGCTTTTTCCCCCCTTTCTTTGCTTTACGCATTTTACACAAGCTGCTTATTGTACTGAATTATACTATAGGCCTCTTTCATCATTTGGTAATGACGCTCAGTGCTTAAACCCCTCAGAAGAGGCTACTTCTTCAACCTTTGGGGTGGGGGATACAGCTGAGAAGAAGAGAAAGAAAGGGCAGAAGGAGACAAAACACAGGGCAGGTCTATAGAGCTCTGGTCAACAATGCTCGGGAACTGTAGTCCAAAAGAATAAATTTTAGCTTTTTTGTTATTTGCTGCACTGAAAAGGACTTTTCAGTTTCTGAAAACATTTGCCACCCAATATATGTTTAAAAGGACAATTATTATGGCAAGAATTCCCTTGGGGACATAGGTCTTATTTACACTGGCAATCCAGATATTCGATTAGATCAGACAATCTGAATCCAGATTATCTGATCTACATTGGAATAATTGACAGTGTAGGCTCATATAATCTAGTTCAAAGCAGATAATTTGGATTCAGAAACTGGATTATATGGACAGTGTAGGTGGGACCTTACATTTTTGTGAGTGGACTTGTGTCTGCAAGAAAAAGAACTGAGCAGTTTCACAATGTCCATTTTAAATAATAGTCTGCAGAAAAGTTATTTGTTGCACACTGGGTCCAGGTGTACAGTGAGACACAAAATAGCCAAATAATGGACCAATGGACAGGACTCAATGCACAATTCAAACTGCATTATTTGGCAAGGTAGATCCAGCCCATGATAGAGAACTTCAGCCTGTATGTAAGGCGACATTTCACCAGGTATGCCTTTACTTCTAGTAGAGTGAGACTGAGCTTACCACAGAATCATTATGCCTTTGGAAGACTTTTTTTCAAAATGTATAACTAGTACATCTATTCTCTTTTTGGTCTCTACAAAACTCCTGGAGTCCAGCAGAATAACATTTAGTTATAACCAAAGTTATAGCTAAATGTCAGGAGCCCCTGGTAGCACAGTGGATTAAACCGCTGAGCTGCTAAACTTGTTGACCGAAAAGTCGCAGGTTCGAATTTGGGGAGTGGCGTGAACTTCTACTGTCAGTCCCAGCTTCTGCCAACCTAGCAGCTTGAAAACATGCAAATGTGAGTGGATCAATAGGTATCGCTCCCGTGGGAAGGTAACAGCGCTCCACGCATTCATGCTGGCCATATGACATTGGAGGTGTCTATGGACAATGCAGGCTTTTCGGCTTAGAAATGGAGATGAGCACCAACCCCCAAAGTCAGACATGACTGGACTTAATATCAGGGGAAACCTTGACCTTTACTATAACCAAAGTGTTTAACAGTTACCCCAATATATGATCTAGAACTGTAGCTACTTATGTGGGTTGGTTTTTGTTTTTATTTTTAATAGGGGACAACCTACATTGAAACCTTTATTATTAACAAAAGGAGGTCCATTTTTTTCAATTATATGCATATATAATGCATGATGGGTTATATAATGTATCCCAATGTGCACTCCCATATTGCTTTGTAACTGATTGAGGCATAGAAACACAATTAATCTCTGGCAGCAAGGCCCTGCTGAACACACCAGATGTTCTTGCCACGTTTCTCCACTGTTTTCATTTTCTAAACTAAGGGGGAATTCAATTACCAGTGCTCACTCTTTTTTCTAAGGCATTTTATAGTCTTTTTTGTGAAATATGATTTGTTTCTATGTGATCGTAGGTGTTTTTTTTTTTACAGAATATGCAAATTACTCAAAATGTATTAGTGTGGATTTGTAAAGATTTTTCGTGAACCACTATGGCATATTTTATAAAAGTAAAGATACTGTCATTTGTCTCTGAGGGTATAAAGTGGATTAATATGTAATGTGTTCCGGCTAAGCCAGTTATGTCACAGGAATCAGTATTCTGGAACAAGAGGGATTTGTATAGCTCCTTTGAATACATGTATACTTCTTGATGTCAAAGTAGAGTCACAATTTGCCTGGCCTTCAAAACAACGGATCCAAATGGTCTTTATGTTTTAGAAGTAATTGTTATTTTCAAGACTTTGAAAATGCAAGGTAAAAGACATAGGAATTGGAACAACTGGACGACGAGATGGGACAATGTTTTTATTAGGAGACGCAAATGATGTATGCTTTTAGTATTCTTGTTATGGTTTTATAGTATGTGTTAATGTTTTTAAATGTTTTATGGTGTTTTTGAGCATTGAATCATTGCCATTGTAAACTGCGCTGAGAAAGGTGGTATACAAATGTAGTAAATAATAAAAATAAAATATATGCAATTGTTATAATCCATTGTGTTACCAATACTTTCCTGCTTGGGTGATACTTCTTTCTTACAAGACCTCATTATTTAAAAAAACATTTTGTGGTGGGGGTTAATTTACATCAATTTAGAATATAATAAATATTTTCCTTTCCCTTATAAAAAAATGATCCCTTCTCAAAGAACATCATCCTCACTTGTATAGTATATTACATGCAGACTTTTCCAGTGTAGCTCTACAGATACCATGGACTGATTAAAATACAAATAATGGGTCTAAACGGAGACTGTCATTTTGCCATGTCATAAAAACACAATAATTCTTGCCAAAGTAAAAAAAACAATAGAAAAAGAGAAGACTTCATCATGAATAGGTAGACTCAATCAAGGAAGACTTGGTCCTGAGTCTGCAAGGCCTGAACAGGGCTGTTGATGGTAGCATGACTTGGAGATCTCTTATTCACGCACTCATCATAGGTTGAGGTCAACTTGATGGCTGTTAACAACAATAGCTAAACCTCATCCCAATATTGATACTGTTTCTCATGCCAGAATCACCACTGGCATTATAAGGCTACTGCATTACAAACACTTACTAGCGAGTAAGGCTGACTGAACACAATAACAATTCTCAGTAACCGTGCCTGGGTTATGCTGTATATTTCACTACAGTTCAAGACAGCTATTTCTTTTATTGTTTGATTCTTTCTCCTTTCCAAATAATTAACAGCACCCACTGCTTCTTATATATCCCTCCAGAGATTTCAGTCTAAAATTACTATCAGCCCCATCTTGCCTCAATAGCTAGGGTTAATGAGGACTGTAATCCAACAGATCTGAACAGAACCTGTACAGAGAACGGAGATGCCATTTACCTGTGCTATTGTTAGTCACTGTGGCAATGGCCATTTTGCTTCTGGTCATTGCTGGGCATATTTACCCCTAGTTTACCTCCTCATTTCCTCCTCAGAGCCAGAAGATCTCTGTAATTCCATGCTGCTGCTGCTACTGCTGCAGTGACAAAAAAAACAGGGAAGGTAACTGTCCAGCAAAGCCAAATCTGGTGCAATTGTACTCAACAGTCGATACATAGTATCTGCTGTTGCTGCAGTTTGACAGAATGTTAACAATTCCATGGAATCCAGGGTCAGTTTGAAGTAGTGATGCTCTGGATTGGCTCCAGATTTGGATTTCTGTGTAGAAGAAACCAGGTTGGAGGAGGTTGTTTAAGAACTTCATCAGATGGGCAAGAGGTAAGTGGGGGGGGGGGGTCATCTTACCCTGTTTTCTCCTGACAAGGTCCATCTTCGGGGATGGCCAGCCAACCCGCAATCTTTCCCCATTTTCTTCCTGCTTTCTCTCTTTCTCTTGCTTCCCCCCACTTTGTAGAATCCTGAAAACAGAGTATTCTCTCTCTTGTAGCACACTGGCAAGACAAATTTCCATGGGTGGGCACCAAAAGTGGCCATGCATCATGGAATGACTTCTGTGGGATTCTGTTTTACCAGCATGCCAAAATGAAGAGGAAACAGAGGAAAACACCCATGTGATGAGGTCCTTAGACATCTGAGTTGGAAGTAAGTAAGCCCACTTTTCCAGGTTTCACATTCAGCTATGAAATGAGAAGAACCAATGATTTTTGGGTGTATACATGGACTGTGAAGCGAGGCACAAAAATGTTATGTCTCTTTTGTCCTCTCTCCAGACTCATTAGTGCTTTCTATTCCCAATGCTCTGAAATATCACATTACTTCAAGTTTGGGATCTATTTTTAAATAAGCAACAACAGTGGGAGTAGCAAGGAGACATTCCCCTGCACCATTCAGCTCTCAGTTTCATCATGGATTTAGCTGAAAGGCTAGGTATTATATTTAGCATGAGGCTTATTCGGGTTCTGATTGAGAAGCATTAGAGCCATGTACCAGTAGCACAGTTGATGTTTTCTTTTCAAACATCCTAAGAAGAACTTGATTTCATTTGTGGGGGGAGGGTCAATCTCTAATTTATTACAGCATACCATTTTTTCCAGAATGGACTTTTTGCATTACAGTTATTTCAAAACTTTAAAAAAAGAGGGGGGGAAACAGGACAGCAAATCAATTTCATAGTAGGTGCTCACGCAGCAGGAGACAATTCATACTGACATTTGATACCTGCTGGCTGCTGCTTCCAATTATGCCAGATGCTGGAGAGTAGGGCTGTCGAAATAACAGTGTCGACGGTGCAATCAGGCTGGTTAAGATTCAAGGAGTGTGGCTGCGCTTGGTTCAGCATGATGTCAAATTCCCACCATAAGTAAAAGAGTGACACTGACTCTTTTATTTTGTTAACTTCTTAACTGGCAGGGAGACACCATCTTAACTGGCAGGGAGAGACACACTAACTCAATGTAAAGCTGCTCATTGGCTAGAGAACCAAAATCTGCCCAGAGGGTAACAATCAAAAAGACTGGAGAAGATGTGAATAAAGAGTGATACAAAATGGTGTGTGTGGATGTGTGTGTGTGTGTGTAAGCAATCTATATTAATACAGCTTTACTAGACAGTATAAGCGTGCATTGCAATCCTTGAAGCAAGATTATGTACCACACTTGTCCAGTGGCTTACAGCACACAAGGGAATGCCTGCATAGAAATTAGGCAGACAAGACTGAAAGAGAAATTGGGCAGACAGGACTGAAAGTTGAATATGAGGACGTTGAACTGCTGGGGCATTCAGTGATCGACTGAGACAAAGCAAGCTAGTCATCTCTTTGCAACAGATGCTTCAGCATAAGTTGGGAATGGAAACCAAGAGGTGGTGTTTGACAAGGAGCACAAAGAGACACAGTTTCTTTCAATCTTTCTTCCTTACTCAGCAACAAAGCTAGGGAATGAAAAGCATGGCAATTGTCTAAGCATGGTCCTTGGTTCTTTTACCAAATATGAGAACAGATAATAACATATGACAAGGGTTCCTCAATACCTACCTTGTACAGACCTTCTTAAACTCCAACAGTTTCAGTACTTTGCACACACTTGCTTTCCCAGTTTGCAAGGTGTTTACCCTTCTCTGTCAGAGACTTCTGGTGTCACAATAAAATTCATATCCAAGGATTCCATAGATTGCATGCATGGCAACTGAAGTAGTGTCAAACCAATAGAGCTCCATGGTGTGAATGGTCTCCTTAAGATAGGCTTCTGGGTTATGTCCCTTCCCTTATAGGCCCTACCCATAGCATTCAATGAGTTGTGAAAGCCTGATTTTATTTAGGCTTGTTCAGTGTCTCTTAGTTCTTGTTGTACAAAGGTCTGGGATGCCATTATTTGCAGAGGATGCGTATGTTCATCTGTATCCCTTTCATCTGTGTAGACCTACTGGCAAGCAGAAAAACACCTCCATGGGGCTATGGTCAGTATTTCTGTTGTTGCTATGTCCATATGCTTCTAATACTCAAGTGATGGCTTAATTCCTTCCACCGGATGCTTGAGGATCAACTCATGATGTTAATATTCCTTCTGCTATCACTTTGCTTTGAAAAAAGTGTAGGTCCAAATTTCCTATAGAATCTTCTTTACAGTAAAGGAGAGGACACTACAGAATGGAAAATTCATGCTAAGTTTGTGACTTGTATAATGGCTGTGAATAATGACATTTGTAGCTCTACATATGTTGCATGCCCCAGATTGTAGAAGTCTGGGTTTAATATCAAGACCAGATCTTAACTGAATAAATAGTTTATGCTTACCCATTTCAGATCTGTTTTTGACGTTACCTACAATGCTTTGAGTGCTGGACTTTAACTCCTGAGACCAGGATTCAAATCCATGCTGGCCATGAAAATCCATAGGTGACCCTGGACAAGTTACACACTGTCAGCCTCAAAAAAATCCTGTGATAGATTTGCCTTTCCATATGTCAAAAACCACTTAAAGTCAAGCAGAAACAAACAAGGGACCACAAATTAGTAGAGAGAGATATATTATTTAAGGTGGTTCAGTTGTAGATGGAAATATTGTTTCACAGGATCACACAACTCATTTCTGAGACCTACCCTCAGAACAGTGGGAAGCATGAAATAGTTTTACTGTCTATCAACTTATTGCTACTTTCTCAAATCTCTGGGTTTTTAACGAGTTCATCTGGGGTTGATTTGGCTCTTAGGAAAGGTCTTGTGGCACCCACTCTTCTCAGTCAGTTCTTTCATCCCATAGTTGACTTATCCACTTCTCTAAAGCACTCTCTTGAAGCGCCAGCAGAATTCTGATGAAGTCAAAGGTCTTGGTCCCCCACAAGTGAGCCTGCCATGATCTTCCCCCCTCCAAGAAAACATCCTGGGGGTTGACGATGATTAGCCACTTATTGTAAGAGGCTCTCACAAAGGCTTCTGTGATCTCCAAGAGCACTTTATGTGCTTTAAACTTTGCCAAAAGTATTCACCGGTGGCTAGCACAATAAACACATGCAGTTTATTTTTTAGAAGAACCATAAAAGGTTTAATATAGAAAAACGTATGAAAGAATCACACAAGGCCACATAATTCCATTTGTTCCAAGCTTCCCTTTCAAGGGATACTTGAAAGAGAAGCTTGGAACAGATCAGACCAGTGGACAAAGCAGACTTTATTTCATACTAATAAAATTATGTAGGGACATAATCCCAAATTGCTGTTTGGAAGGTATTCGCCACGAATGAGAAAGGTCTCCATCACAAAATTCCAGAAGTTGCCAAGTAAGCATAAACTTTTCTTGCCTCTCTGTGCATCATCAACCTAAAGTTGCAGAGATCAAATTCCAGGAGTCAACCATACGCACTTCAGTTCCAAATAATGAATCCAGAATTGGAAAGAACAGTCCACTTCTAGTTTCATAAAATCTCTTTTTAGAAATTAAACAGGTTACAGGGCAGCTGTCATAGTAGATTGTCCGTACATTGAAGTATGAACAATTTCCAGGGAAGCAATTTTGCCCATTTTGTATTTTGTGTAGTACTACAGTTCAGTCAGTAACCCAAAAAGGGCAATTAGTGCTTCTCACCCATTTGAATACTACCATGCCCCTCATTTGGAAGTAACATTTTTATTAGAAACTTTAATGCAAGTTTTATTTTCAGCAAACAAATGAGGTCCCGTTTTAGGGACAGAATTTGTCCTTTCACAGTGTTGGCATAGAAGAGATTGTTCTATTCTTGGTTGTTTCTCTTTGTCAATGGAGACAGCATGTACCAAACAAAGCTAGAATATTCAATAGGGATTTTCTACAGCAAAGATCAGAAAGGTATATTTTCCCTTCTCTTCTTCCCCCCCTCCCTTCCCCCCTTTCTTTTCTCAAGAATTTGAAGGTTTTCCCCAGAGTCTAGTTGAGGAAATACTGATAAGGAACGGGAGTCATAGATGCCATGATCACTCTGTCAATTTCTCTTCTTTGTGTTTAAAACAAGATAGTGATTTCAGGCCATGTCACCACTGCAGTTCAGCTGGGAGATTAAAAGCAAACAGTGCTCAAATTCTAACATATTTTGTCCTGTACAAAGCAAGAATCTGCAAAATACATTAAAGTGATTTTTCTTTAAGGATTAAATACGCAGAAAACTGAACTTTCTGACATTTCATTTCTTCCCGGAGAAGACATTGGATTGATTTTTGGACTGTTAATAGGGAATTCTAATCAATTTTAAATTGGTTTAGAAACAAAATAATATAAACATTATTTTCTCTCCTAGAACTTTGGGTTTAATTGCTGCATTGTTTGATCTTTTCTCCCTTGTTGGGCACCTGAATGTTGTACAGGGCATATGTTACTTAATGAAGTAGATTGTTCCAGAGCATGCCGCTTTAACCGAAAACTTTGTACCAGAGGCAGAAATAACATGGAAAACTAAGGGTCAAGTCAAAGAAAAGAAAGGGACAAACCATCCAATGTATTTCAGCAACATTTTATTTGAATCTTATTTGAAAGCATGAAATGAAAAATCCAGTCATGTAATCTTTAAATAAATGAACAAAAAATTCAAACCTTATAGAGATAATTTGAATTATTCTTTCAAAATCCTCAATGACTTTTTTCCTATCAACAATCTCCACTTTTACTGAGATTTCTGTTTTGATGGCTAAATGTATGGATTTATGCCTTTAAAAAGATTATCAGGAAGACATTGGTTGTTATATGTTTTAATGGTTTTGTATTGTATTGATTTTATATTGATTTTATAAAGCTGTTTTAAAAAATTTGATTGTATACTGTGAATTGTTATGGCATCAAATTGCTGCCAATTTGTAAGCCGACTCGAGTTGCCTTTGGGTTCAAGAAAGGCGGGATAGAAATATTGTAAATAAACAAATAAAAACATACTAGGGGCAGCTGTTATCCCAGGCTTATCTGCTATCTCCTTATCTGTCTGTTTTACTGCATGTGTTCCCAGCAAGGAATTCTGTAGGTATGTGCTGATTACCTTTGCCATCAAAAGCTTCAGTAGAATTGGCAGGAACAGAATCCCATTCTTCCCCAAATTAGCTTTTATTGCATTGTTCACTGAAAGCATGCTGCTGCAACCCAACACCAAACATTGGTGTTATCTAACCCTTCTTTACCATTGCAATGCTTATGCTGCTTTGAAAAAAAACACACACAACAGACAATATGGAAAGGGAGGTTATTCATAATGAATATCTGCAAAAAGGAGTTTATTTGTCATAAACTTTGTTAACTGAGGTATGCAGGTACTGTATCAACAAGTGGAACACATATTATTTATGAATGTATTTTATATATGGTTCTAAGATTCAGTTGCATGTGTCTAATTTCTCATAATGATAAAACTAATTATTGTGTAACAAGTATACTATCTTATGAATTTGACTTTTACACAGATAAATAAACATGCTGAATCAGGTCATGGGTTTGCTATGGAAAATTAAGAGGCTCATTTCTCTGTCATTTTTAGGCCTATCAGCATGAAACTAATAAATAAATAAATAAATAAATAAATAAACTTTATTTATAACCTGTCACCATCTTCCCAAGGGGACTCGGGGCAGCTAACATGAGGCCAAGCCCAAAAATAATACAACATAATTAGACACAGAACAGCAAAAAATACATCATAAGATAACAAATAGAATAAACCATATAAAATAACATAGTGAAATCAAACACAGAGGGCGGGACAGATGTATGAAATAAAATGTTAAAAGTTAAAACCCTGGGTGTTGGGATGGAGTCTTTGAGTAGTGATACTACTGAAGTATTAGGAGGGGGGGAAAGACTACTCGTGAGCAAGACTCTGATGAGGAGCAACAGAGAAAGCGGATCAGGGAAATACTTATGGAATCCAGTGATGATCAATCATTTGAGGACTATGCAGGGAATAATGGGTCTGAGACTGAGGAGAGTGGTATGGCAAGCTCAGAGTATGGAGAAATGTACTGGACTAAAGTGCGAGAGGTTCAGAACATTTGTGAAGAGCCCACAAGTAGCGACATGTTTGTGGGGTTCTCTGGTTGGCACAGTGGGGATCCGGCTGAGTCTTGGAGAGTTATGGGTCTGGATAGAAGATGGAGAGATTGGCGAGATCAGCAGAGGGCTTCAGCTGAAATGAGGTCTGGTGGGGCGTTGTCTGATTCCAGTTCTGAGGAGGAATTGGGGCAAGGGGTTTCAGCTGGTAACAGGGTGTCGGCTGGTTCCAGTTCGGAGGATGATTTGTGAATAAAAGTGGGGTTGGGAGATGGGGTTCCTTGTAGTCGGCAAGGTGTTGATGGGTATTTGTGTGAGAGCTGTTTGGGAAGACTTCTGTGGATGTAAATTTAATCCGGATTATCCATGGCTGTGGGAGTTGGAACTGTGGGATTTTCTCTGGACTGCCTTTGTATTGATCTTATGTATTAGCTGCTGCACTGCTGTTCTTCGTTTTGGCTCTGTGTAAGACCTGGAGTGGATTACCGTGTTTGTTGCCTATCCCTCTTCGACCCAGATTGGATTCACAATTATGACTACCCCACATTTGGACTGACTTTGGTAGAAGACTCCAGCCTTTCTGTTCGACTTTTGGTGCTCACTGATGTCCTGCTGTGGATTGGAGTGATTTTTTCCTGCTGATTGCATAGCTTTAAATTTAAACCGGATTATATTGCTGTTTAATCCAGGTTATTTTCCAGGTCCTGTTTTTTGGGTTAACTGTGAGTAATACTGTGTTTCACACTGAAAAATAAGTGTTCTGAGCCTTTTTGGTTTGTTTTTGAACTCTCTTGGTTGTGAACTAATAAACTTTACTTTTACTAAATACTGGTCTGGCGCTTTAAGGGATCTGTCTTGCAACACTGGGTGAGATAGGAATAAAAAGTATATTTGTGCGAGAGGAGCCCAAGAAGGAGGAGCAGAGGGCTTTGGCCTTTATAAAGGACAATGTAACCTCACTTGTAGGCCACATTTACTTCTGTAAGACTGCCAAATTTCAGAAAGTTTTACCCATCTGCTACTTTTTAAATTTTTTAAATTTTTTACCATAACATTAAAAAAAAACCACAAGATGTTCTGGGAATTGAAGTCCCAATCGCATGCCACAAGAGGGGAGGAGAATGGAACTGTCAGCTAGATCTTTGATTGACTGAGAAAGAAAGTGAGAAACACAGAGAAAGAGAAACCTCAACTCCCAGCATGCCTCGGGAGGGAGCACAAGGCTTCTTCAATGCTTGCATAGCACAAAGTGCTACTGGGAATGCGAGTTCCCATTTGCCTCAAGCAAGGGGAGGGTCTTCAGGAAGGCATGTATGAGGCTGCCAGGGAAGAAAATAAAGGAGGAGGAGCAGCATTCTTGCTTAGTGAGGGTGCTCTGCCTACATGCCACCACGTCTGCCTCAGGTAGAGTGCCGCTTGCTCAGCTGCATCGGTTCCTACTAATACCTATTAACCAAAAAGATCCGGGTGCTGTAATCTGTTCTGGCTAAAGCTTGGGCTAACCCCCTGCCTGGCTCATTTTCATGGATTCAGCAGCTGAATCCTCCAAACCATTAGGAGCTCATTTTCAAAAACAGAAGTGTGCACAGCCCTATTGCCTATCGCTGTTTTTGGGAGGAGTCAGTGGAGTTCAGTCCTTTCCCCCAAATAGCTAAAATTAGAAATAATTTTCTTCAGTATCTATAGGCAATAAGAACTGCAGACAGAAGTGGAAGACAGAAGACATGGATGGGGGAATAACACCATCTTTCTCCTGCAAAGGAGACACATGCACTTAAACATCACTTAACTGGTACTTTGGAGAAGGTAATTGTGACAGCAGGCTTCCTATGCACTCATGTGTCCACAGCCATAAACAGCTACAGGTGAAAGAAAGTTAGTGAGGAAAGTGGCTGTGCATATTGGCTCTCTGTGAGTATTAAATCAGTGGGTTAAAAGGGGTTATAAAGCCAATATTAAAAGATAGCAAAAAAGCCACAGAAAGAGGCAAAAGCATGTAGATGATCACTGAAAACTTCCACTGCAGATGCCACAACATAGAGAAAAGAATCCAGCTGTCCTGGCTTTAGTACAATCTAAAGCTATTCAAACAACTCTCTGCTGTGTTTAAGAGATTTTCTTGCTTGCTGCTAGGTTACATATGGGATTCATTTTAAGGTCCTGTTGATTTTAAAGCATTGCTCAATTTGGGCTCCAGTGCAACTAATTGAGGTTTTGGTTCCCTGTTGCCTAGGTCATGCTCTATACTTTTCAGATATTGGACTATAGCTTTTAGTGAAATTCCAGACAGCTACAAGTTATTAGCTTTTTGGAATCTTTTCACAGCATGTCCTTCAGCTGTTACATGTCTCTAGGAAATACAATCATCACACAGAACTGTGGCATAAATTCAACATTTGGGGCTAATTTAGGAATAGCATAACACATTGCATCTGCTATGTGAAGACAACTTTAATTGCTTCACATGATAACTGTCATCTCTGCATTATAACAAAGGAATCACCACTTCATTGCCTCAATATAGGAAAGAGAATAAACATGAGAGTAAAGAATATTGTAAAGCACAAGCATTGCTCAAATAAGTTATTTTGGAGACATGCTGACTGGAGAATCTTGGGAATCTTAGGGCCCTGCTACACAGTTTTAAAACTTGAGCAAAAAAACAAACAAACAGATTAGCCCAAGGCATCTAAATGATGTTTCAGGCTAATCCATTTCAAACTGGAGTAAACCAAATTTACTCAGTTTAATCCAAATTTTAAAATCTTCTGTAAAGATCCAGACCTTAGGCTAAGGTCTGGATCTTTACAGGTGGGGGCCTTGTGGGGACTGATTCCCGGAACTGCTTCCATAGTCCCAGGAGTCAGTCCCCACAGCCATCCCACTTCTTTGGGGTCCCAAAAACCCAGAGGAATGGGATGGCATGCCCTCTCCCCTCCCAGCCCCCCATTCCCTCCCCAAGACTCACCAGAGGGGCCTGCCAGCCAAATAGGCTCCTCTGGAGAGCGCTGTAGTCATGTCATAATGATGCTTCAGGAGGTAAGGGAAGGAAGGAAAATTCTTCCTCCTCCCCCCACCTCCTTTAGTGTCATTCTGACATAACTATAGAGCTCTCTGTAGGCAGCTATGTGGCTGGCACACCCCTTGGGTAAATTTTGGGGGAGGGAATGGAGGACTGGAGGGTGGCTGGATGCCCTCCTGGGTCAACTTTTGATTGACCTGGGATGGCATCTAGCCCGAGGGAAATTTTCCAATCTTTCTTGGCCCTTCTCTTTTTCACTGCAGTGCCCAAATATACTTTCAGTGCAAACTCTATTTTCGTAGAAATGGCTTGGCCCAATAGTTACTCAAAAATTGGCTGATACTAGGGATAGCTGCCAGAACTGGAGGAAAGGTTACTAACTTACTGACTTTCTCAGGGTGTTCGGATGCCCCTCCACTTGATTTTCACAAGAAGCAGAAATAAATCAACTCTTCTAGCACCTTTCAATAGCAAGAAGTTTCTAATTCCAGACTTTATTTTTGATCAGTTTTGGAAGTTCATTTCTTCTACTTCTATGAGGGTGTTTCCAATAAGCGGGGGGGGGGGGGGGGGGAGGTACATTGCTCCAGCAATAAGAATTTAACAAGCCAGATGCAGTCTGCAGGAAGTCCTCCATCTGTAAGTATGGAATGCCAAACACACACAGATCCATCATTTTTTCTCTCAATGAACTTGGCCCAGTTTGGTAAACTATAGATGAGAGTTCAAAAAGTACATTGGAGATATTGTCAAATTGAACCACACAGAAAAACAGAAGCTTTTTGGAAATATGATTACAGCTGGTGGAAGAAGTGGAGGAAGAAGCCATATGGTAAGGTACGCTGCCAGATATGTTTCAGTGAACAAAAGACTTAAATCAGTAGAGCTACCTTATTGGTGTCTGGCCCCATCCAGTTTTTCCTTCACTCCAGACATTAAGCCGGCAACTTGCTCTGAAAGATATCCACAAATGGCCCTTAATCTTATTCCAGGAACAGCCAAGAGTGGAATAACAATAGGCTATGACATCTGCCCAGTGGCACTCAACAACCCACATATCACCTTCCTGTTGCAGAAAACTGTTGCAGAGTTGGAGAGTCAGCCTTGCCAGAGCTAAAAATAAGAGTCATTTCCAGAAGGAAATATAAAGAATAATAATAAATGCAGTCTGTCTGTGTCAGAGTGAGGCAGACACACACTTAGAGGGACATGACTAGAAAATATATTTATATGCATCCCACCCATATGCAAACAAAATGCTGTCCTGGCTCCAATGAGGCAGTATCTGTGTGACAGACACTACCACCAACATATATCTATACTTCTATAACCCCCCTCTTAGAAAAGGAAGCCTGCCACTTTCTTTAAGCCACATGTATATACAAAGGGGGGGGGGGGAAACCCTTCATGAACAGTTGTCTTTCGAGAATGATCCCTGCCTACATTGTCTTAACTTTAGCTGTAACAGCTGAACTGGCATAAATAGACTGAGTAAATTGAACTGATTTCTCCATTTCCTTCTTTTATTGTGTTATTGACTTCAAGAGCTATCCAAGGAATACTGCATAAACATGAGTTAATAGGGAGACGTAGATCTACAAACTGCTTAGTCATTGTATGCATTTGATAAACTAAATAATATGTTTCACTAATCATGCTTCACTGAAACTTGACCAAGAGATTATAGTGGTTCAACCTGGGCCCTGGGCCCTTCCAGCTGGGTACTGCATCACTGAGCAGGTAAGGGAAAGTGGGTGAGGTGGGGAGATTAGCTGTGATCTGTAAAGACCATCTTAACTTGACCAGACTACCAATTAGGGAGCTAAATCACATTGAATGTGTGTACCTGAAAACTTGGGATAGACGGGGGATTCTGTTAGTGTACCGTTCACCCTGCTGCCTGAAGGACTCTCTGGCCAAGCTCACAGAACTGGGCAAAGTACAAAGTGTTAGTTTTAACCTTTAAAGCCCTACATGATTTGGTTTTAGGTTACCTAAAGGATCACCTTCTCCCATACAACATGCCCTGAACACATAGGTCCTCTGGGGGGTGGCTATTCCAGCCTGCCAGGTCTCCTCTACCAAAATAAAAATGTGTAGGACATCCTTTTTTGTACTTGGGCTTTAGGCTGAGGGTAGAAATACATAGGTTACCTGATAAGATCAGTCATATTCATTTACTCCAATGTCCTTTGCTCTATCTCTGGCTTATGAGAATATGTTGATATCATGGTCACTGTCCAGATTCGCTGGATAAACTGTGTGTCAGTTGCATCCCAGGCCATTCAGAGTGTCTCACCATACAGCTAACCTTAAGGCAGGAAAGGAAGGGAGGGAAAAGCTCAGCTCTATGCCAGTGCCAGAAGTTTTCAATTGCGGCTATTTTCATCCAGAAATCCCCTTTGTGGTTGTGTCAGTTCTAATTTAATGTCAGCAAGCTCATACATCTCTAGGCTTCCAAGCTGTAGTAAAAAAAAAAGGCGCACTGATTTAGATTAGTTCTGACAGAAAATCAATCCTTGGTACTACGTTCTGGCCACACCTCTGTGTAGTTTGCAATGGGGAAGTCAGCAGTAAAATTAAAAATGTTGTTAAGTCCCCAACTGTGCTTTTTGTTGTTTTATGTTTGGCATAACTGACCAAATGGGACATGTTCACTTTTAATGCTGTTTTATTTATTTTTCCTACAATATTTCTTTAGCACTTTTTCCTTTTATATGACATATTAATACATAATTCAGTGGTTTTTTTATGTCTCTCTGCACAGTCTGCATGATTTCTTGTGCTAGTGAACTCTACTATTTATGATCAACTGGCCCAAATGTCTTTTTTTATTATCAATCCTGGATGTGGGGAGAGAAATTTTGTTTAGTTTAGCCTTCTAGACATTTTTCCAGACCTGCTGATAATGCTTAACCTTTGAGATGCCGGGGGTAGCTTTTCCAGAAACACCCTATGTATCAGAAAGAGAAATGCAGACTCCCATCTACACTGTCCTGTAATGCAGTTTGAAACTGGATTTTATAGTCAGTGTAGACTCATATAATGCAATTTAACTGCATTGAACTGCATTATCTGAGCTCTCACACTGACCATATAATGTAATTTCAAACTGAATTGCATGGCAGTGCAGATGGGTCTTCAGGGTTGGCGAAATTGAATATAACAGTTTGAGCAAAGGATTAGGAAGATAGCTAAAAGTGGTACTTCCACTGATGGAACAGCTTCCATCAGCAGAGTCAGAAATGGTACAATTATTGCCCGAACCCATTCCCCTGAATGCTAAAACTTTTAAATGTAAAATGTAGAAATTATCTGTGGCAAATTCCCCAATTTTTCCTCAACTTTCCTTAAACAGAGGCTGGATGGCCATCTATCGTGGGTGCTTTGGATTGGTTGGACTAGATGGCCCATAAAGTCTCTTCCAACTCTATGATTCTATGGTTCTATGAAATGCTGGGTGAAAAAGAATGGAAGAAAGTTCAGTAGTGTGATGCTGATGGATATAAACCAATGACTTTATTGGTCACTATTCAATTACCAATGTGCTGCACCAGCGGTAGAAGTGACCCAATCTTCCTTGCAGAAGTGACCCAATCTTCCTTGTGTCAAATGGAATGTTAATTTCATTATAGACAAAATGTTTACTCAAATAATGAAAGTGAAAGGCTTTGAACACTTGAATTCTGCCAGCCTTATTTTAGCAATGGCAGCACCAACAGCAGTAGTTGTAATTATAATTATCAATGGAGTGTGCAGAAAACGCATACTACAAGGCTATGGCGGCGGGGGGGGGGAGTACATTTCTGCACACACTGTGCACAAAGATACACGGTACATTTCTGCAAGATTCCTATCAGTGAAGGTCAAACCAGGCAGTGTCAAGGACAGATTGTGTATCTCCACAAAGCTGTACCCAATGCAGTACCTCAGATTTTCTCATGGGGACGAATGGCAATAATTTGTTTATTGAGGACACAAATGTGCACTCATGGACACCATTTGGTGATATTTGTATCTGCTTCCTGCCTTTGCTACCTATAGCCACTGAGATTCAAACCTGCAAACAATCCCATAATACTGCCTCTTCATATGCGTCATTTTATTCCTCGGTCATGGCAGCAAGCAGGGCAGAACACATACAGTCTAAGAATAAAAGGTTTTAATGATGATGCAGTGAGGAAGGAGGCTAGGGAAGGTTAAATGCTGGCAGGCAAAACAAAACAGGCACATCTGAGTTCCAAAACCAAACAAAAAGAGGCAACGCTTACAACTGGTAGTCAGACATAGTAATCATTTATTATTACACAAAAATAAAGTGCTTTGATAATCTTCTTCAGGGGCATTTATGGTTCTCTTATATATCAGCTTAAGAAAAACATCTCAATCAGAACCATTTACTAGTGTACCAAATAAAGTTACATGAAACCTCTCAAACCCTGGGGAAGATTATTATTAAAATGTGTTAGCAGGTTTCACGCCATGATACATTCCCCCATTTTGAGGTTTTGCCTTCCTTTTTTATTCTCTTTCACTTTTGTGTGTGTCAACCCTCCTTTCCCCACTTTCCTTGCATTTATTGTTCATCAGGAAACCTTTGGAGAGATAATTTGAAGAAGAGAAAATTAGCTTCATCAGTGTGGAAGGGAAAACTATTGCAGACTCAGTGACACAAAAACCATGCCATCAAGAGAATTTTTTTTTTGTCGTGTCAGGAGCATCCTGTTGTGAGAAAATTGGCTGTCTGCAAGGATGTTGCCCAGGGGATGCCCGGGTGATTTTGATGTTTTATCATCCTTGTGGGAGGCTTCTCTCATGTCCCCACATGAGGAGCTGGAGCTGATAGAGGGAGCACATCTGCCTTTCCCCGGATTCAAACCTGCGACCTGTCGGTCTTCAGTCCTGCCGACACAGGGCTTTAACCCATTGCGCCACCTATGAACCAAGGTTCAATAGATAGTCATGAGGTTTATCTTCTTTTGCAATATACTCCATGTGTGTGCGAACTTTATGAATGTTTTAATCCTAAAGGCAACAAATCCCATTTGATCTTAGCATCTAACCGCTGGTTCACCCCTTGTTGGGACTTGGATGGGAGTCTGCCAATGAATATCAGGTGCTATAGACTATATTTGTAGAGAAGAATTGGCAAAACCACCTATGAACCTTCCTTATATAAGAAAATCATGTGACATTCCTGGAGTTGCTATAAATTGACAAGTGGCTTGAAGAAATTTACATAGACGCAGACACATTTCAAAACTATCCTAGCTCTAAATGTTGTATTATTATGTATTGATTAAATCACATCTTCAGTGTATATGGTACTTCACAATGAAAGATACCCAAAAGACCATTTCAATTCTAACTATAGTATCAGTACCATCTTTTAGGAGATAACTCCTAAATGATCGGCCCCTTCCCTCCTGTCATTTTGCAAATAAGTGAAAACTTGGTTTTAGAAACAAGCATTTGGCCCAGCATAATTATCTGTGCAATACAGTTGAAATTGGCTTTGGATTGATGGCAATGATTATCTGATTATCTGATTATCTGATTTTAGATATATGCACAATAGTCATCTAATGTTTACATGTGTTGTTTTAATGTTGTTTTTAATTGTTGTTTAATTGCTTTCAATTGTTGTTGTTCGGGCATGGAATAATGTCACTTATGTAAGCTGCTCTGAGTCCTCTTTGGGGTGAGAAGAGCAGGATATAAATGTTGTAAATAAATAAATAAATAACTATTTTAATTGATGCTTTATATACAACCCTAATTCAAATATACACCAATTGTGGAGTTACGGTTAATTTTTCTTTCTTTATTTACTTTATTTATACCCCGCCTTTCTCAACCCCGTAGGGGACTCAAAGTGGTTTACATATCTAGGCAACAATTCAATGCCATGTAAAACATACATATATACTAAAATAAACTTATTTTGAAAAGCTGTTGTCAAGATGTTGAAAATCTGGAGATGTTGACAAGGGTGACTAAAATCATCATGGGTCTGGAGAACAAGCCCTATGAGGAGCAGCTTAAAGAGCTGAGCATGTTTAGCCTTCAGAAGAGAAGGCTGTGAGGAGACATGATGACCATGTATAAATATGTGAGTGGAAGTCATAGGGAGGAAGGAGCAAGCTTGTATTCTGCTGCCCTAGAGACTAGGACATGCAACAATGGCTTCAAACAACAGGAAAGGAGATTCCACCTGAACATTAGGAAGAACTTTCTGACTGTGAGAGCTGTTCAGCAGTGGAACTCTCTGCCCTGGATGTGGTGGAGGATCCTTCTTTGGAGGCTTTTAAGCAGAGGCTGGATGGCCATCTGTCGAGTGCTTTGAATGCAATTTTCCTGCTTCTTGGCAGGGACTTGGACTGGATGGCCCATGAGGTCTCTTCCAACTCAATGATTATATATATATTAAAACAATCATTAAAATGTATCCAACCTTAAAAACACTTGTTAAAACACAAATTAAGCACAAGTTATTTCTCCTCATAAAAATACCCTTCTGCTAACAGAAACCTCTTCTGCTCCCTGATAGTGGATCTGTCAATAGAAACAGTTTTCAAGCAAAACTGAAGATTTCCTGACAGAAGAGCCAGAGGGCAAAGAAGAGGCAACTATGAGTAAGGAACTGAGTTATGGCAGATCCAAACCTCCAGACCAGGGCAACAACCACAACACTTTCACAAAGCAAGTACCCCCTAAGTAACTTCCAGGACATACTGAGCATCCCTTATCTGGAAATCTGAAATCCAAAACACTCCAAAATTTGAAATTGTGTTCACATGTTTGGCTACAAGAGTGACACCTTTGCTTTCTAATGGTTCAATGTACATAAGCTTTGTTTACGCACATTTTTTTCAAAAAATATTTTACATAAAAATTGCCTTCAGGCCATATGTATGAGTTACAGATAAAACATAAATGAATATCATATTTAGACATGGGTCCCATCTCCAAGATATCTCATTATATACTTATATGCAAACACAGGTATTCTGAAATCCAAAACATTTCTAATCCCAAGTATTTTAGATTAGAGATATTAAACCTGTACTCCTAGATTTGGATTCAGCACAGCTTCAACCAGTCTGCTGTCAGCTCATTTGGTACTTGGCTATTTTGGCCAGATAAGTTTGTGCACTTAGTTGTCAATGGCATATTCCTCCTCTTACGTGTTGCTGGCAGCCCAGATCACCAGCCTCTGCCTGTGTATTTTCACCCACATTTCTGAAACTGAAGACCATGGGAGATATGTTCAAATAGCAAAAATCAAAAGTCTGATAATTAATGAAAGAATTAGACATCTCCTAGAAATGTGTTATTCCCGATTACTTCTCACTGCAACATTAAACATGGTGCTAGATGTCATTGTCATTTTAGAATGGTTTGGGGATGTGTCAGTCTCATGTCAGTTTCCCTCCTGTGCAACATTCACACCCTTCTCCCTGTTCTGCTTTTGAAGTGAAACTGACACACAGTATGGAACCATTCTGAAGTGACCTGGATATGAAAATATCCTTTGAGTATTAAAGACTTATCATAAAATATTTCAAAATGGGTAGGAAGTATAGGCTTTTCATTTATAAACCATGCTGATTCTCATCATTTTCTCTCTTAATGTATCCATCATAATATTTTTTAAATGTCATAACAAAGTCTCCTATAGTAACAATTATCCTTCCCTTTTTCCTTACATTTTATTCTTAATCTTTCTTATAGTTTTCTTACAAAGTATCTGCTTTACAAATAGGAGCTATAACAAATCCACCCTATTATTTTAAGTGGCACTGATGGACCTTCTCCTTAAATTCATGACAAAAGTTTTCTGTAGCATTATTAAGAGCTTCATTCTGACAAAAGCAAGATATCTTCTTTGAATCTGGAAAAAGACAGAAGTTATCCCCATTATGGTTTCTTCTCATATACTACTGCGGAACCCTCTTACTGTCCCTGCTATGAAAATCTTATATTAAATTCTGCACTGCTGGTATGTACCAGCAGGAGAAATAGAAGTCAAATCTGGATAGTTCAGGCATGTTGCTTTTTCATGGTTAATCCTCTTTCCAAGATTGGCATGTCTGAGCACTGCCCATGTTTTTAGGTCCAATTTCAGTTGTTAGTTAGTTTTCTGGATTATGATTCCCTTCATTTTCCCCTTTGGTGCTCCACTTTTTAAGTGCCTTCACTATAAATATATTGATGGGTGATATATTTGTACATTGTTGCATGAAGAATAATGCAGGCTTTCCGTACTGCACTTGTGACTTTTCTACATCCTGAGAGTGCATATTTACCAAGGCAGCAGGTAAAAACAGTCATGGCATCAAAAATATGCCCTTTGAGATTGAAGCGGGGAAGTTGCGTATAGAATGGGACAACCAGATACATTAGAGGTAGCAAAATTTTCAAGAAGACCAGCATTGCATTTAGTTAGCCTCTTTAAAGTTTTAAAACCTGAACCACAACTCTCATTTTTGTGCCGAGTCTTAGCGTATAATGCCAGAAAATCCATCAGTTGATTAGGAGTCTTTGTGAGTGGTCTGATGAATTAAATGTTTGCTCTTTTAATGGGTCACCTTTAAGGGAGGCAAACACGAACTGTCTGGCAAAGTGCTGTGTCAGTATACAAGGGGAATACAGAACACCGAGAGACTCCAAATTAAATTATGTCTTCATCCTTTTAAGGGAATAAAGGAAATGCATTAACATGATTGTGCTTGGCTGCCAGGGCTTTTATTCTTTGGGAGAAGCATCCAGTAGTTCCAAAAAGAATGTCCCTTGTCAATTCAAGTTATCATGATGCTTATAAATCTTTTCCTCCACAGTGTTCTTCCAATAGGACTTTTTCCTCTGTATGATGCTCCTAGCAAGCCAACTTTGGTTGCCCATTTACTTAACTAGAAGCATGAACAGAAAAACTGTTGGCACCACATTATTCAGCCAAAGCCACAAGAATATGAGCACGACAACAACATGTTTGTTCCATTATACCTTTTGCTGCTGTTTTTTTCCAACTTGCTTGTGCTGTTTTATCAATAAAAATGGGTGCACCTAAAGGAAAGTGTGATTACTAGCATCTTGCACAGCTCACTGGAGAGAATAGTGAATTTATGTATTGTAATAATCCTTCAATGTACTGAATGATTATTCCTTTATTTCACAAAATGTTCACTCAGAATTTACAAAATCTGTGTGGGTTTTTTTTCTTTCTTTTTTTTCTTTTTCTTTTTAATCTCTGTGTTTGTTTTGCTCTGTTAGAATTGTAATACAATGGTTGCTGATGACACGATAAATAAATACAAAATGTTCATATTATAAATCTGGACCTCCACAGAGCCTAACAAGCAACTGAAGGATAGCAATTCCACACACATTCTTCTAATCTAGGGATAATCATATCTATCTATAGTCTGCAAATAGGTATTCTACTGTGTGCATTTGTGTGAACACCAACATAAACTAGATTTACTGACCTGGCACCAAAGGAAATCATAGTGAAAAGATCCCCTGCACTTTTGCTTTCAAACAACATTCTCAGGCAATCTATATTTTGTTTCCAAGCTAAATTGCACTTCCAAAAGCTTCCCAGAATAATGCCTTAGGTTGGGACCAAGATACAGGGCATTGAAATTTCTGCTGCTATGACTTTATCGCCAAAATTTGGCAGCTTGGCAACTGTGGAAAAGGTCTTCCCCCACCCCAACCTGCAAAACCTATCCACCCTCTTCTAATCCATGGTCTATTTTATTTTTCTCTTACTTTACAGGATCTAAAGCATGCTTCCTTTAGCTCAGACAGACATGGATGACAATACTAGAAAGTTCTACTAGACTCTTAAATCCTCCCTCATAAATATAAAAGATATGCAACAAGTTTTACAGGTATACAGTACAAAAAGAGGTAACAATTCCAGATTATGGCAGCATAAGATTGCATTGTGAAACTGCATTATATGGCAGTGTAGATGGGGCCTAAGACTGGGCATGGTTAGAGAAATGTGTCCCTCTTTTCCATCATCACCTGTGATACCTATGTTCTAAAATGTAATGGGTCATAAAGTTAGGTTATGCAGGGCATTGTGTTCAATTATGGTACTTTTTTTTGGAACAGCAACAGTAACAACAAATGATTTTAAATGGAAATGTTTTTTTAAATGGAAAGACAAAACAGGTAAATTCAGAAGACCACCATTTCAGAAAATAAAACTAGTTAAGACACAAAGTGAGAATCAATTTAAAAGAGACAAATTAGGCACATTTGTTCTTCAGACATCTGCCTCATTCACATATAGGATGCTGCAGATATTGAGGCCCTCTATTTTACTTTTGTATTTTATAAAATGTGGATTCTGTTGTTTATATTGCCTGGGTGAAAGAAGCTGAATTAGCAGTTCTTCTCCACAGTATCTCTGTTGGTTGTGTTGGCATCAGCGCTTTTCTTCTCAGACTGGTTCTACCATTTGAATGAGAGCTTGGAACTATTACTTTTGAGGGCCAAAACGCCCAGTACTGCTGGACTGGCATGATCAATGATCATGATTGTGTGGGGATTCAAGGACCCAGACTTACTGTAATATTGTTTTGTGATCTTATATATTATGTATTTAAAATTTTCTTAATTATATTGTTTTTGCTTTTGGACTATATCTGGATAATCTGTTTTAGAACTGTATTTTAAAGTTTTATATTTGCATTACTCCATCCTTCCTCTGAATATGAGCATCTGTATATTTTAGATTGTTTTGTTGTTTTCTTGTAAAGCACTGTGTACAGCAATGGCAACAACAATGCCAAACAAGTAATTTTTCAAAGTAGCCTGAGTAGACCTTAACTGGATAGTTGAGCATTATCATTTCACCTGCCTTACATCACTGTGCTTTATCTCTATAAGTATTTTCCTCCTTACTTTTAGTTCAGCTGTTAGTAGCTAGACACTTAAACAAATTCATGTAGCTTCCTCATCACATCTCACTAAGCTGTGCTTTGACACCACAATCTATCACCATTTTTCTGGCCTTTAAAAAAATGAGGCCACTTGTAGAGGAATGACTGATTGTCTTTCCCATTCCATTCCTGATTGTTAAGAGATGTTAAGTGAATAGATGTTAAGTGACTAGATGCTGTATTTTTTCCTTGCACTGGGGTGTTTTTGTTTTTGTTTTTCATTTGGTATTTCATATTGCAATTTTACTAATTTATTGTAAGCTATCTCTAATCACGTTTGTCAAAAACATTAAATATAAACCATCTAACTTACTGGGTTGCCATGAGGCTGCTCCAGCAACCCTCCTGGCACATAAAAATGGCACATCAGAAGATGAGGGAGGAGGAGCAATCTGCCACCTCCTGGTGCATCATTTTTACACACCAGGAGGGCTGCTGGAGCAACCTTATGGCGATCCGGTAAGGATTTTTAAATTTTGAAGGCTTTGGGGGATGGGGGTAGGGGGGTACCCTCTTCACTTCTCCAGGCTCATGGAGCCTGAAGAAGTAAATTGGGCTGTGGGGACAAACTCCTGAAATTTCAAAAGCAGTCCCAGGAATCTGTCCCCAAAGGACCCTACCCTTTCAGGAAGGCCCTGATCTAATGGGATATCTAACTAATTTGAGATAAAGTAGGTTTTTCCTGCTTTGTCCCAAATTAATTCACTTTTACCTGATGCTCAGGAAAAAGTCCAACAGAACCCGCATTTTGAGCCCTGCCTGGAAGGGTTCTAATTCACAGGTAGTGCTGTAACACAGTAATAGAGCCCATGTTTTGACCCCATGCGCTTTGAGGATATCTCCTGGCTGTGTGGTTTTGTTTTTAAAAGGAAATAACTTGGGTAAAAGCTTTGTGAAATCCTTTTACTTGAGTAGAGAACAGAGTAGATATGTGCTACGAGTCTAGTTGAGTGTAAAACAGACTAAAATAGATTTTCAATTACATTAAAACTCCTGCCCTTTCCCCATCTCTTTCTCTTCCTCTGCCTTAGAGTCTTAAATGTATTGATGGAGTGACAATTTGAAAATATTTTCAAATTGTTAAAAAAAATCTCTTTCCCAAGTGTTGAGAAACCCTAAAGGGAAAAAAAATCCTAAACAGAGACAAGTATCTTTGCAGTTTAGAAATTCTTCAATGCAAAATTCTCACATAGTTGATTTGCATTGGAAAATAGCAATTTTTTGAAGACACAAAAACATTTGGGGACAGGAATATTATTTATTGCATTAAGATTCCATAGAGTTATTGTCAAAAAATAATGTTTCACATTTATGGTGCTGTGCAATTCTTTCATGGAATAGAAATGATGTGTAACTGCATGAACAACCAATTGCGGAAACCAATGCATATTTGCAATGACCCCAGAAATTCAACTCTTATTTGGCCACCTTCAACTGAATTTGAACATTCTGCATCAAACAAAAGTGTCCAATCTTTCTAGCATGTAGTGGTTTGAGCACTGGGCTACAATTCTTTGAATCCCCACTAAGCCAGGGAAGCCCACTGGGTGACCATGGGCAAGTCACACACTCTCATTCTCAGTGAATGGTGAAAGCAAACCCCTTTACACATACCTTGCTGAGAAAAGCTTGTGAAAGATCCACCTTAGAGATGCCAAAAGTCTTGGTCACATACAGCAGAACCCAATGGGATTCCAGTCATTGTTCAAATGAAAAAGAGAGATGGCCCTACATCTTCACTGCAGGGTAATATTTTGCAATAGTGGAAGCAGATGTAGGACAGGCTACCTGGTGCAGGTGAAGTTCCATTCTGGAGACTGACTGGTTGCATCTATTGCAGACCAATGACCAATGCAATGTATTTCAATGCTTGGAAGAAATTGCTATGTTTTCTTTACATACAGGTGATACACATGCAACTTCAGGAAACCCCAACCTATCCCCTGTTCCTCTGTCACTTCCAAATATTTCAAACAAGTAAGATTATACACATTCTCCCATTCACTCAGGCATTCTCACCTACATTTGGTGATACTAAATTGGACCTTGTAACCTTGCAAATATTTATTATGGCATCTATAGTGGTAGAAGGAGATTGTCTAATAATGTACTTTAAGAACAATCTCAGGAGTTTTATAATATCTATATCTGTCCTATAAATCATGGATCAAATGTTATCACAGTTCCCATTTTCTAACCTTGTTATAACAAGCATTGAAACAGGCAATTTTCTGAAATCAGTTAAAGCCTCTAGTCTCTGTCTCTTTATATCTGTTTTGCTTTATCTTCAAATTTTGATAGTTCTATGTATGTTTTAATGCCTCATTTAGTACCCTAGAAAACAAAGATGAGCTTCCTATTATTGTCTTGGTGAAAAGTGATAAGGCAACACAATTCTACACACACACATACAGGCACACAATAAAGACCATCTCAGTTCTTTTAAAACTGAGAAAGAGAAAAGCAATGCACCATAACTTTGAGATATATTTTATTGCATTCTGAATGATATGTGTATTTTTTATGTTTAAGATTGTCCCATCTAGTTAAAAAATAGCCACCTAATACTTTGACATGAAGGTCATTTGAAAGTTTTACTGCCGGCAAAGCAGATCCATTTTGTTGACAAAAAGCTCTCACAGGGCTTTTTATGCTGCCCCAGCCTACTTGCCTTTCTCTCTGTCTAGCATTTCTCTCCCCCTACTCTTCAACCCCTCCCTCCAGACTAATTATCAACTCATTAAAGCTGTCCTAATGAATTATGTTACAGCATTAAGGAAGGACTCTGAGAGAGACACACACATTTAAGTATAGGGAAGGAAGGGGACAAAGAGATCTCTCCTGTCAACGCAGGCAGCTTCAGCTAACTTGATCTGACCAAACTGAACTCTCCAGCGCCATCCCCCCTCCCTTCCAAATATCATAAATATTTCAGACAAAATGAATTTTAGATTGATATAAATGTGCTCTTGGGAGGAATTGGCTTCCTAATGTTCCTTGGCTCCACATAAACCGAAATGCTCCAGGAGATTATGGTTTGTGAATGTCTGAGTATCCCCTCTTTGAACTGTATTCTCTGAATGTGCTTCCACATAGATATGTATTCAGATAGAGTTAAAGAATGCCCAGTAGGAATTTGTACAGATATCAAGCACAGGCAGAGATCAAGGAACAACAATTCAAACTTGATCTGACTATAAGATATTTAAAATTATTGTGATTTATGCTTGGACAAAAATGGGGAGAGATTAGCTGGATAACTATGGCTAAACTTCTCTTAAACATGAACAGAAATCACATTGGGGCACATCTGTTGAACACTTTCTATATGTGTCATTGGACCTATACTAACTGAACACACAATTCACAGTCTGGCACATAGAGTATGACTCCCATACTCAAAGAATGAGTACTCGTGGTATCCTCTCTGGGACTTTTCTAGTTCCTCTATATATGCTTGCCCCAAAGTTATCATAGAGTCTCAGTAAAGGGGCTAGAAAATGCCTAGAGAGGATTATATCTCCTCCAGCACCTCTCCTTAGTCTTTGAGAAAGAATAATACAACAATGCTTGGATACTACGTTTTATTAACACACACACACACACATAGTTATTTTATTGATTGATTGTATACACAAGCAATCTCACAAGATTTATTCCTGCAGATTGAAATGTGCTACCCAGACCCATCTTCACAACCATATAATGCATTATGCAATTTTACTGCATTGAACTGCATTACATGAGTCTACACTGACATATAAGCAATTTGATACAGTTAAACTGTATCATATGGTAGTGCAGATGAGGCCCCTAATAGTTTGTTTACTGTCTCAGTGAGGTCTACAATTATTTGCCTACTGGGAATTCACATAATCTTACTAAACAACCCAGTGTAAAGAAAATAATTCTAATAGTTATAGTCATACAACAGCAAACATCTTGACATGTTATTGTGTCATTTTCAGATTTGGTGAGACATGTTTTTACAAAATCCACATATTTGTCCAATGCCATTTCACTGGCATTGGACAACAGTAACAATTCCTTACTAGAGAAGTATTATCCTGTAGCTCCTACTGGACGTACAGCTTTTAAAATGGATTCATTATCACTAAGCAAAAAATAAATATGTCTGGAGAATCCTTCAGACTGACATTTCCAGGTAAACCTCAAAACCTTTCACTATTGAACGTAATAATTTAAGCTGTCTTTTGAAATAAAAGGCCAGCAATAGCTAAGGTCTTTGTACTTTAAGAGCTGTCAGTAATTGGGTACTTTCTTCACAAATGTGTAACTCCCTTGACCCAACTAGTGGTTTTAAAAGCTGCTACTTCCCAGCTAGGACCAGGTTTCCATTATTTCCTTCCCTTCTAGGAAATTATAGCAAGCAAACCCTCAAGATATGGTTCTTCAGAGGCTTTGAGAGCAGAGGTTGGTGAATCCCTACCCATCATATAACTGAGTGCTATTCTGAATGCTGTCATTAAAAAAGAACCTCTCCAAGCTCTGCTTTTTGGAAACTGTTAGTAATTTTCATGGTGAATCTAGCCACAACTTAAAAAAAAGAAATACAAGCTTCTGAACCTTTCCACCCTAAAAATATAGTTAACACAAATGCCCTTTAAAGATTGGATTAAAACCCAGAGTGTATCCCACTGACATGAAAACCAAAAGGCACCACTGGTTCTTTTATGGGTACCAACATGATCTCTACTCTAAGAGCACAGTTTGTTAGCCATGTCCTTTATGTATCACTTGACCAGTTTTCCAGCCATCACTTTTCCCAGATTATTCAATTGCATTGTCCTTTCACACATACCTGCATCTTCTGTCACACCTTCCCCGCCAGCCAATATGTATTCAGTGCTCACTGAGAATCCTTAGTCCCACCTGGGTTCCATGTCTCTCCTTTAGGATTAACAGTACACATATCAAAATTTTAAATTTTAGTTTCAACCAGTGTAATACATCAGGGCTATTATTGCACTATAACTCAAAGATCAGAAATTTGGATTTGGACCTTAGAAATAACAACTCAATCGTGGACTTATTAAGGGGCTTTTGAGAAGTGATATGGTATAGTTGTTAGAATATACATCCATACTAAGCAGATTCAAAGTCTCACTCTGACCTAAACTTGCAAATGTCAATATCCCACAATATTATCTATCTCATAGGACTATCCTGAAAATAAAATGAAAGAAAGGTGAAAATAAGTAATGTTCTCATTTTATAGGAAAGGTAAAAGTAAAGGTTTTCCGGACATTGAGTCTAGTCGTGTCTGACTCTGGGGGGTGGTGCTCATCTCCATTTCTAAGCTGAAGAGCCAGTGTTGTCTGTAGAAACGTCTAAAGTTATGTGACTAGCATGACTGCATGGAGTGCCGTTACCTTCCCACAGAAGTGGTACCTATTGATCTACTCACATTTGCACGTTTTTGAACTGCTAGGTTGGCAGAAGCTGGGCCTAACAGAGAGCTCACCCTACTCCTGAATTCGAACTGCCAACTTTTCAGTCAGCAAGTTCAGCAGGTCAGAGGTTTACCCTGCTGCACCACCAGGAAGCACTTTTAATAGGAAAAACTGGATTTAAACTTAATAAATAGCTAGCCTAAATACCCTAAAAGCACGAGATCTCATCTGATATTGGAACCTCAGTAGGGTCAACACTTGCTAGAATGGGAGAACACCAAGAAATACCAGATGCTTTAAGCTGTGTTTCAGAGGAAATAACTGGCAAAACAACCTCTGAGTATTCCTTGCCTAAGAAAACCCAATTAAAATTTTGTAGTCACTATAAATCAACAGACAACTTGAAGGCACATATATATGCATGTTAATATCAATATAGAGAAATGTTATTCTCTCAGCCCAGTTTTGCAGCCTTTTAAACTTTGATCCAGAATAACTAGATTTAGGTTTCCATGGCCTTCTCCTGACATCCTTGCAAGTTGGATGAAAAGAAAGAAAGGAATTCAAATTAATGCTAAGTTGACTGATCGACCACTGTAAGTTATCCTTGGACAATTCTGCAAATTTTAATAGTATATAATCACTCTATGTTGCTTGACTGCTTCATAAATATGAACTGAATATTTGACACCAATATTTGACATCCAATTATATTTGATTTTAAGGATTCAGACATGAGAATTGATAAAATGGTATTTGGCATGCAGCCGTTTAGGACTTGGCAGTTAATAGTGCAGGTACATCTTATTTGGTGCAACAATGTCAACAAGACTTAAGATATGAAAATTATAACTTTTCATATTCAAATTTACAATTGACAAATCCATATTTTGAAACTGAATGTGTGAAAAAATATTTTTTAAAAAATCATTGCAGCAGGCTTTCTTCTTTCCTGCATCAGCTACAGAGACAGAATCCAGATAGCAGATGTTTGCAGTTCCTTAAAATAAATATTTGATTTTCAGCTCTGGGTTGTATATGCTGTGATAAGCAAAACCCAATTTTAGAACTTTCGGAAAGCTGGGAGGACTCCCCCCCCCCCCTCGTTTCCTAAATCACTTTTAATTAAAACCATGGAGTCCGAAGTAAAAAAAAACCCCACTTACTTCAGACCACATCACCTTTGATAAACATGTTATGACCTGGGTAATCTTTGGTGAACTGGAAGAGGTCACAGTGGTGCTTTGTAGCAGCACAAGTGGTACAGTTACATAATTGTAGACTTTGGACTTGGTGTCCTTATCAAGTGAGTCATTTTGTATACTGTAGTGTATTTTATTTCTCTTTCTTCGCAATGTAGTTATTTGGAGCTTTAATTATTTTAGGAACTCTTCTTTGTTGTGTTCAGTCTGTTGAGTCCTTAATCTGGCACCCAGGTTCAGTTCTGCTAGCTCCACAGAGCAGAGATTTTTAAAAACTATTAATGTTAGTGTTAACATTGAGCTTTCCCCCAAGATTTGGACTCAAAACTGCTCACAATTTCAAAGAAGAAAACAAATTAAAAACATACAAAAAAGAACATTAAAGTAGTAGAATTAAATTATTTATACCTCAAGAATAAATGCAATTAAGAAAAAGCTATTAAAACCAGTTCAGTTAAAGCAGTACAGGTTTATATTAGATGGAAAATAACATTCTTTTTTTTTTTACTTTATAATATCTGTGCTTACTTATATTCTTACAGAGATTTAGTTATGAGGACAAAATGGAATGTAGGCCATCAGATTAGAATCCTGCATCATACTTCATGAAACTTTCTTTTGGTTCCTAAATTTCTAGCATTGCAGTAACTTTGAACTTTAGATGATCATTTAGCGCTACAATTTTGGCAACCAAAGGAAAGGGGGCAAAATTATCAAGAAAATGAAAACACAGCAAATATAAGAGTTCCGTTTTTCAGTTTCTCGGTCTCTGGAACCCTGGAAATTTGATAACCAAAGGAAAATTCAACAGGGAAAGGGGGCAGAATGCATATTTTGTCTATAATGTCCTCATTTTGCACGATTTCAGTAACAGCACCCCTCTGTGTATGTATATATGTGGCAGTATACTAGATATTAGGGCAGTCCGATCAATAAAAAATGTTTTAAAAATCATTGCAAATTAGGAGGCAGCATTGTTTTGTTTCTAAAGTATTGTTAGTAAAAAAAAATCATTACTATAACAAGAGTAACAAAATTTTGTTACTTTTTCATTCTAGTAATTGCACAAGTGGGGTGCCTTCAGGGGCTCATTTCTCCCTCATTTATACATCTATTGGGGTGAAACTTACTGCAATGGTAGAATATATTTACCATATTAAGCCCAATAGGTTTCCGAACGTTTCACTTATCCAAGGATTTTAAGGGAATTTTCACAGGTTTTATAAACAACATTTGAAAAAACTTGCCCTGTGTCATTCCTGAAATTGGCTTCTGTGCCTACTTCTCATACTATCTCCTTGAATTTTCTATGCAATGACACAAGATAACAGGGGAGCATTCCCCCTAACTTTCAGAAATATTCACACATCTACTGATTTTGACAAGCATATTTAAAAAAAACACAACAGCTATCTCATTTAATGTCTCTCATATTAACCAATAGAACTTCCATTTAGGGATTTCTTCCCAGCCCGCCACAGAGATTTACTTACTAGAAGTATCAGTCGGTCCTCCTCTTCGCATATTCAACAATTTATTGGAGCTGTTATCATGATTGTGGCTTTCTGATGCTGCGAAATGTAGTTTGGGGCAGAGCCTTTTGACTTCTTTGACATAAGGCTCCTCGTCTTCCCAAACTACATTTCTCAGAATTCTGTGCATTCTCAGTCTCTTTTCCAGTAAACTCTGCTCTCCCCCTGCTGCTTCCCTCACCTAATGGTGAGAGGCCATTAATTTAAAGAGGAAAGGCAGCCTTTTTGGCATTGTTTTGCTTCCTTGCACTGATAATGAATCTGACTTTGGAAGGCTTCCAAGATTTATAAAATTCAAACTGAAAAGTATTGGGTAGGTTTTAATTCTTAAGTTTTTGATGTGGGACATGCCCGCGCATCGGATATTGCATCAAAAGTACAAATGTAATGAATTTGATGACTTATAGCGACTAATGAAAAAATCATGCACCTCTACTAGATATAAGGAAGGGATTCAATGAATTGGTCAGAAAAATCACATTCACAACATGTGAGTTTAGGAAGAAGTGAATATGACAGCTTTTCCCCTCACTAACAACCTCATTACAGGGGGTTTACTTCAGCAGCATATGCCGGTTCAGCCATAGTTTACCCACGGAGCCTGCTGGCTCCCATCCTACAATGAAGAGGAACTTCTGGTAGGGCTCTGTGGGTAATGTATAGCGAAACTGGCATATGCTGCCATGGCAGCAATGTGGGTGTCTTTCCGTGTTGCACCAGAAGCAATGGGAAGCCACCTGGCCAACACTTCCCCCTGTGGGATCAGTATGCTAGTAATTCAGGTGATGTGGTGTGGGGGGCAATGGGTTCCCTACATCCCTGAGGGACTCTGCCAGATTTGCCATGATCTGTGGCAATTCCAGCAGCTTTTATGATAAGGTCCTAAGTATCCACACATAACACAGAGTTACACAGCTTTAAACACATGCCTGTATGTCCGTGTGCAGGCATGTATTTCAAACACATTCACATTGTATTTATAGAGGCATAAGAAGGTATGTTATGAAAGAGTAAAAGGGAGGTATTTCATACAACAAAGGCCAAATTAACAGCCAAGCTGGAGATTAGTCTTATCACTCTTCAGCAGAAAATCAGACAAAAATGGAGAGAATTGGGGAGAGAAGGGGCAGCATGAGAATTAGGTGCAGAAGCCAATTTCAGGCCAAGGAATGACACAGGAGAAGTACAAAAAAGAAGCAAATGCCAGCAAAGCAAGAAGAGGAAAACAAGTAAATTTCATCACACTGCTCCTTGCATCCCTCTTTTCTCATTCTTTGCCTTGCTTTTTTATTGCTTTCCCCACTAAAATGAGAGGGGAAATTGTCTTAAAATGTAAGAGCAAGAAATTGGACTTGGAGCTGTCCCCCAGTGTCTCTTTTGCCCTCTTTCTTTCCACAGAGGCAAGCAGAGGTATCAGCAGTAGAATGACAGAAGTCATCAAGCACCTGCCACCCAAGCACGTGGGTGAATTGGGCGGCCAGTGATATCAGGCAAGGCCATCGGCACGTTCAGCTGCCTATCAGGGCTATGCCTGGCAGCTGGGGAGATACATTCAGATAAAGCAGGCAGCCATCGTCGATAACAAGTCCCTCAAATGTCAGGCAGCATAAAGGGCAGCATTGATTGCTGCCTCACAGCCCGCCTTTCCTTTTCTTTGGCACTCTATTTCTCTCCTTCTCTTTCCCCTCCCGCTTCTTCTTTTCTTTATTATAGAAAGGACTGGCTGGGATAATCTGCCTGCAAAGGGGGAGGAGGCCATTGTGCTGCCACATACATTGTGTTACTCACTAAATGAAACTTATCAACATTTCTCCCATTTCTTTTGCCATCCTCAAGCCCATTTCTCCATTTTCCACTTGATCTCTCAACCCCTATTGCTGTCTGTTCTGTTATTACAGTTAAGGGGGGGGGGGGGCAGGCTGATGACTTCAGATTATTCAGAGGGAAACTCAGAAATACCTTGAAGCTTCTTTTCATAACCTCCATGGAGGAAATTAATCTCTTTCCACAAACCTGGAAAAGCAGATCTCAAAGAAGGAAGAATAGCTAAAGAACTTTTAAAGCTGCAATCTGGTCACACCTACCAGTGAGTAGGTCTCCCTGAATCCAATGGGACTTATTTCATACTAGACACACTTAGAATTGTACTCTTGCACAGAAAATAAGAAATTGGCTTCTCCAACCTGCTTCATCAATAAGCAACCCTTTCTTTATATTTCAAACTGCTCAGAAATATTGGGCTCCTCTAGACTGTGCAGTAGTTCCAGTATATGTTGGAGCTTTCTGATGCAGGATTTCACAGGTTATAATGGTAATTTTTTTTCTTCTGTGTCCAGATGCACCCTAAAAAGCCCAGATTTCTGGCCTAGTATTTTAGAACAATTTGGTGCTATCCCAATTCACATATTCATTTTGATCATTTTTTCTCCTACTTGTGTTTGTATTGTGATGCAGGTGTGATTTTCCTCCTTCCTTCTGTCATCCCTTCCATCAATGGAGGCTGCTTTCAGACATACATTAAATCCACTTACATGAAACTGCTGGGAAGGGTCATCTAGAGTTTTGGAGTACGGTTCCACCTATATGGTGATGACACCAAACTCAACTACTCCTTTTGATCTAATGCCAAGGAAGCTGTCCTGAGCCTGAGCCAGTGCCTTGTCATCAGTAATGGACTGGATGGGGGGGGGGGGATTGAAATTTAATCCAGACAAGACAGAGGTACTCGTGGTCAGTTGAAAGGCAGAATAGGGATCCAGTCTCTGCTGGGTGGGGTCACACTCCCCCTGAAAACACAGGTCTGAAATTTAGGGGTCCTCCTGGACTCAGCAGTGAACTTGGAGGCCCATGTATCTGTGATGGCTGAGAGGGTCTTTGCACAATTAAAATGTGTGTTAACTGCGCCCATTCCTTGAGAAGCCAGATGGCCATGGTGGTACATGTCTTAGTTACATCCCATCTGGATTACTGTAACATGTTCTATGTGGGGCTGCCTCTGAAGAGTGCTTGGAAACTTCAGCTGGTACAAAGAGCTGCAGCCAGGTTGCTCACTGGGGCTGGCTATAGGGAGCAGATAATCCCCTCCCCCTCCCCCCCGCCATTGCAGCAGCTCCACTGGCTGCTAGTCTGTTACCAGGTACAGTACAAACTGCTGGTTATGACCTTTAAAGCCCTAGATGGTTCAGGTCCAAGCTATTTGACTGACCACATCCCCTTGTATGAACCTGCCTGAGCCCTAAGATCTTCAGGATAGGCCCTTCTCTCAGTCCCACATCCATCTCAAGCTTAGTTGGTGGGAAAGAGAGAGTGGGATGTTTCAGTGGCTGCCCCTCAACTCTGGAACTTCCTGCCCAGGGAAGTCAGAACACCCCCCCCCCCTCTCTGTTATCTTCTGGCAGCAGGCTAAAACCGTTTTATTCAAACAGACATTTAAAGATGAAGGTGTTTAAGATCTAGTCAGGGTGTGCTGTGATTTTTACCTTTTAATATGCTTTGATGGATTTTAAATGAATTTTTCACTGCTCGTGTTTGATTCTGTTTTAATTTTTGTATACTTGTATATTTGAAATTCTGTGCTAATGTTTTTATGTCAAACCACTTTGAATCCCCTTTAGGAACATAAAGTAGGGTATAAAGAAATATGATGATGATGATGATGATGATAATGATGATGATGATGGAGCCAAGATCACAGAAAGCTGTGGGATAGGCATGGTTTCCCTCCATTCCTACCGCCTCCTCCATAAACTCTGTGAGTACAGTTTTGGGGGAAAGGCAGAATATTTTTTTAAAATAGCAAAAGATTGATTGGATGATAAATGAACTCGGCAATATCTTAACACCAGAACCCATCATGCCCCTCCACCTGTTTGTGTATTCCTTGCTGTGGAGGTTATTTTTCTTTTTCTTTAGATTTGTGCTTAACAAGAGAGGGACAAAGAAGAAATTTTCACCTGGTAAGAAGAACTGTTGTGAGGGAAGGACAGTAAAGAAAAAACCTCTTTCCAAATATCATCAGTGATAATGTCCAAAAATACAGCAAATGGAAATGTATTCATTGATACAAATATGTGACATCTCCCCCACCTTGAATTGGAAAAAACACTTTCTGAAATGAGGGTAAAGTTTTGCTGCTAATATCAGACATACTCTAGAAAAATACTTTTTTCAGGAAGAACAGTGTATGGATCTCCAAAAGAAACAGAGTAACTGCAGTTATAACTTCCACCATATTTTAAGGCTTCTGTTCAGTTTGGAAGAGCCTTCAGGAGGTGGGAGCAGAAGGATGAGACGAATAAACAAAATTAGCTTCTGCTTCCTTGTCTGCCTGTAGAACCATCCTGTCAGTAGAACTCAACTGCTGAACATTAGCTTCTAGGGCTGGGTAACCACGGAAAAAATTGTTTCTAAACTCGATTCGTTTCCAGGGGGCGCTAGCGTTTCCAAATTCTAAATACTTCCAAAATTTTGAGATTTCAAAATTTCGTTATTTACGAAATTTTGTTAATTTCGAATCGATTTGTTAATGGCGGACGCGATTGCGCAATATGCTAAAAAAAACCCCTCCAAATGGGACAGGGGGAACTTCTGAAGCTTCCCTCTCCCTCTGTTGTTGACTGTTGGTGTGATAATTTATTTTTTATCACTGATAAAACAAACAACAACTATAAAACTTGCACCAGACATACGTAAATAATTTCGAAACAATTTCGAACCAATTTCGAACCAATTTCGAAGCAATATCAAAACAATTACGAAACAATTACGAAATAAATTGAAAAAATTGTTTTGATTTTTAATTACTCCTGCATGGCTCAATATCGGATCGTAAGCTAATTTAAATACGAATTAATAATGAATTACGAAATTATCGAACGAAACCGCCCAGCCCTATTAGCTACCATCTCAACCAATCTGAAAAACCAGTTCCACCTTTTCTCATTTACCCTATTTTCCTTGGTCTTATAAGAAAGGCTGTCCACCTGAAGACATTCAGAAATGTTGCCCTTGACTATAACCAATAGCAAGAGTAATCTGTTTCACTTGCGAATGGACATGGGTTGTCATTCCCCATTCTATAGCACCTGCTTCCTGACAGCCTTTGTTTTTTGAGCATTCAAAGGGCCTTGATTCATATGGATGTTTATTTCCCACTGACCCCTTTTCAGGACAAGATCAGACCATCAAACCTCCAGCTTAACAGAGCAATTGACATGGGTCCACAAGGTGAGCTTTCCCTGAGTAAGGTTAGAAGGGTGCATGTAGAGGGATAAGAAAGGAAGAAAATTCAGTTCAGAATTTGCCAATGTAGAAGGAATGGCGAGGAAGTAATTGCTCTTCTCTCACCAACATCTTCTCCATAAATTCCATTTCAATGGCAACAGACCAGTCTAGATTTGGAACAGGAAAACATGAGTTGCCCGTTCCCCTATTACTTCTGTACTCAAAATTCTATTCTTTCTTCTTTTTTCAAGTAACAGTGAGTGTATTCTGCCCAACCATCAAAATGGACATGGGTTTTGGTTCTGTACACTCCTCTTCGACATTTTCTTTTTAACCCACATGGATTCCAGATCATTTTTCCCCTTTTAATAATGAACAGATTGTTCCTAGCTATTAAGGGGGAAAATTGCAATCCTTGACACTTATAATCACCATTTTAATTATTATAATTTTAGAGCCTGTACAATGCCAATAATAGTGTTCTGAACAAAAGGCACAGTGTCCCCAGAGAGATAAATGACAATGGATTTTTATCTCATGCACTTGCTGTAATTGTGGCTGGTTGATTTTGTGCTTTTTTTCTTTTGGGGGCTTTTATACTTTTAGTGGATAGCATTTTCAAATGAGAAAGTCTTTATAAAAGATAAGCACTACTGAGGGCCAAATCCTGTTGCTGTTGGCAGTTTTCCAAATGCAGGTGACATTCAGAAGGGACCTTGGAGCAGAAAATGAAATGGCTTAGAAAATACAGCATAACCATATGAAAATAAAATGGCTGGATAAACCGTGCCAATTCCCAAAAGCTGGATGCCACTCAAAAAAAGCCACCTTGGTAACCACCTGCTTAGCACGGGGGAGGTAATATATTCAAACAAACAGTTCTTTCCTCCTCTCTTTGCCCCTCCTTGGATAGTCTGGTAGTCTTGGGATACATATAACTTTCTTAGTCTTGGGAAGACTAGCAAATACCCAAAGGTACTATCCTTATCATGTAGCCCTGACCTCAATATTATCATAATTACGGGACGTTCGATGTCAATAGAACGATTGAAATCCTTTCTGGAATTAAAAGGCTGCCGCAATCATGTCACCACCTCCTGCAGAATTCTGGGGCTTGTAGTTTAGGGCAGGGTCTTGGGAATTCTCAACTAAAAAGGTCCTTGGCTTCCCTAAACTACAAGCCCCAGAATTCTGCAGGAGTCAGCCACATGATTGAAAGTGGGAACCAGTGCTTTAAAAAGTGAATGTGGTCTCTTGTCTAAAGTTTAAAGTAACTGTTCAAAGTTCTGGACCTATCTGAAGAAATGGGTTCTGCATTTGGAGAGTGCTGTTCAATTTTATTCTAAAACCTAAAGCAGATTCACTGCCCTGCTGACGTGGATGCTACTAGTGACACACAAAAGAGAAGTTCTGGTTAGTCTCACTCCAGTGCCTATTCGTACAATTCTGGGGCTCCCTCTCCAACTAAAACTTGTTGAGGAATCAACAAGACTGTAGCATTAACGTATGCAGCAATCATGTCCTTTTTCCACATAACACAGACCCTATTACTATGTCTTTTAACTATGCCTATTAATTGCTTTCACAAAATTAAGGGCACATCATCAACTTGGGCAGTTACACATTCTTGCTTAATTCAACACAAATGTATTCTAGCTTATAGCAAAGGCCATTCTAATTCATGTTTGTTGCAAGAATCCCAGTAACCAGCAAGGGTAGTTTTTTGGTGGTCAAATGTCTAATGTTTACCTACTCCAACTGTACACACTTCTTAAAACTACCTTATAAGTCAGGGCTAGAACCATAAATAGGCTGAGGGCAGAATAACCTTATGCTGCAATGCTATAGTGTCATGAAAGGGCAGCCAGTTGTTATTTACTGTGTTATCACTGTGTTTTTGTATAATGATGGAAAGGGAAAGGCACTTGTGAAATTTTCTGCTTTGTGTGCCAAAATAATTTGGCTGGGGTAGCCACTTGGGTTTAAAGGCATACAGGGGAAAGTACAAAGCTATTTAGCCTTCTCCCTCAGACAGTAAAATGGCTTGGGATGGACCAATTAACAGTCATTCTTTAAAAAAAACTGGGAATTTTAATTCTGTGAGAGGGATAGAGATCTCTGGCAGATCATGCTGATTTTAGAACTTTCTGCAAACTATAGTTACTTAGAAGAGAAAAATCGGAATCAGTATGCGGAATTGTACTGCAAACATCAGAAATTCCTAACAGATCCAATTGTGTTTTGTGTTTCAGGTGTCATTTAAATCATATTTTGTTTGTGCAGGCTTTCAAGAAATGAGCAAGAGTTGTATATGTTTTTGACTGGTTGCTTGTTTATATTGTTTTTGTGATCTGTTTAAATATTTGGAAGCTTACATATTTGCAATTTGTGATTTTGATTTTTGTAGAAGTCATATCTGGCTCTTTGATCCATCTAATCTGGCTCTTTGATCCATCCAATCTGGTTTCAGGCCTGGCTATAGGACAGAGATGGCATTGGTCACCTTGGTGAATGATCTACGAAAAGAGCTAGATAGAGAGAGTGTGTCCCTTCTGGTTCTCCTGGACCTCTCAGTGACTTTTGATACCATCGACCATGGTATCTTTCTGAGCCGGCTCTCCAGGACAGTGGCTCCAGTCCTTCCTGGAGGGTCAGAACCAGATTGTGGAGCTGGAGGACTCCTGTTTGACTCCCTGGCTGGTAGCCTGCGAGGTCCCTCAGGGTTCAATCCTGTCCCCCATGCTGTTTAACATTTACATGAAACTGCTGGGAGAGATCATCCAGAGTTTTGGAGTTTGGTGTCACCCACCGAATGCCAAGGATGCTATCCTGCCCCTGAACCAGTGTCTGTCATCAGTGATGGACTGGATGAGAGCCAATAAGTTGAAGGTAAATCCAGACAAAACAGAAGTCAGTTGGAAGGCAGATCAGGATATGGGATTACAGCCTGTGTTAAATGGGGTCGCATTCCTTCTGAAGATGCAGGTTTGCAGTCTGGGGGTGATCCTGGACTCATTGCTGACTCTGGAACACCAGGTGTTGGCAGTGGCCAGGAGCACATTTGCACAGTTAAAATTTGCGCGCCAGCTGTACCCATACCTTGAGATGCCAGAACTGACCACAGTAGTCCATGCCTTGTCACATCCCATTTGGACTACTGCAATCCTCTCTACATGGGGTTGCCTTTGAAAACAGTTCAGAAGGTACAACTGGTTTAGAGATCGGCAGCCAATTACTAACTGGAGCGCCATACAGGGAGCAAACAACTCCTCTGTTATGCCAGCTCCACTGGCCACCAATCTGCTTCTCAGCTTCTCACCACAAAGTGCTGGTTATTACCTATAAAGTCCTAAACAGTTTTGACCCAGGCTATTTGAAAGACCACATCTCCATATACAACGCAATACAAGCCCTCCTCTCGGTCCCACCCCCATCTCAAGAGCAGATGATGGAAACAAGAGAGAGGGTCTTTTCTGTGATTGCTCTCCACCTCTGGAACTACCTCCCTAAAGAGTTAAGAATTGCCTCCTCCCTCCTCTCCTTCAAAAAGCTGTTAAAAATGCATCTATGCAATTTAGCTTACAGAGAGGAGGATGATGATTAAGTACATCTATTTGCACCTTACCTAGCTGCTAGCAGCCAACCTGGAGACATGTTATTTTCCATCTCTGCCCCAACAATTTCAGCCTAATTTTAGAGATTTTAAATGACATTTTAAGGATTTAATATGTTAATAATTGTGTGGATTACATTATGTCTTGTTCATTTATGTTGGTTTATAATTGATTGAGTTGTTCTTGATTTTCTTATTGATTTGCTTATATATTACTGTTGGCATTGAAGTTTGTCTTTGTGTATTTTGTTGTGAGCCACCCAGAGTCCCTTCAGGGAGATAAAGTTTCATTTCATTTCATTTCATTTCATAATTTATAATTCTTATTGAGTTTGTTCTTGATTTGTTATATATTATTCTTGGCATTGAATGTTTACCACTGTGTTTTATTTTGTTGTAAGCTGCCCTGAGTCCCTCCAGGGAGATAGGGTGGGCTATAAATAAAGCATTATTATCATTATCATTATCATTGTCATTGTCATTATTGAAGGACCACAGCAAATAAATTGAATTGATGATTATGATCATAATAATGACAAATTCAGTATGAGCACTCAAGTTGAATAAAGGAAAAATGGATGCAATCCAATGGCTTTGTCCCTCTTGACATCACTTTTCTTTAAATAACTTAAGTAAACTATTACTTTTTCACAACTCCTAAGGAGCTTTGCGTCATATAGAAATGATTTGTTGAGATGGAATTGGCTCCCAGAGTTCAAGAATGGATAAAAGAATCAATCAATACATTTCTGATATTGCAGGTTCTGGTTAAGAAGTTGTTATGATCCTTAAAGAAAATGAAATTTTATCATTAGCATCCCCAAAGATCTTTCCGTCTTAAATAAAATTTGCACAAGTGGAATATATGAGGGTTTGTCTTTTCAGAACTATTCTCTTTGATCAGTCACTCACTCTGGAGAATGGAATATTGAATTCCTTTTGCAGTCATGCTACGTTTAAGCTCTTAGGAAAGAAAAAAGATCCTGGCAGCAGCTTTTGGACTTTTGATATATGAGAACAATCCTCTCCACTCCACCACCCCCACTTTTGGGACTTTCATAAGGCATTGCATTTGCAGGACCTGGGAAATAAGATACTACCAAACTTTCTACAGCTGCAAAGCTATGGCTCCTACCATTGCTCCAAACGAACATTATTAAACACTAACAATGTGCTAGGCAGCATACACGTTGACTTACAAATGTCCCAGGTCCCCTCTGAGCACAAAATGTTAGACTTGAGGGCAATCTAGACTGCTCCAGTAAAACAATTCCTGTTTCAAACCATGGACCTTTCATAAAATGTTTCTAGGAGGTTACAGGCAGTCTGTATTAAATTAAAAAGAACTCAGGTGAGATAAAGCCATTTGCAAAGAAGTAGTTGTGATAAGGTTATAAAGAGTTGGTCCCTTTGATTTAAATTTTGCAATCTATAAAATTGTCATCTTCTTATTTCATACCTTCTTGGAGGCAGATGGACAACTAATAATGAGCTATTCGTGGTAGCTGAAATCTGTTCATTTAAACTTAAATCCAATTGTAAGTCTCACCTAAACCCACTGAAGGTTTGGAGTTTACATAATAAGTAATAATGACATGAATAAGCCACTGAAGCGGTGGGATTTATGTAAGTCTTTATTTACCACACCAAAATAAATTTATATACATCATGAGTCTATTCTAGCTTAGATCCACAATTGAATTTAGACCCTAACAATTCATCACCCCTCAAAATCTTGTCCGAGCACTTCTTAATATTACTAGAGAACAACAACACATAAATCTACCACTGCATATTTTTCTAGCAAAAGAGTAAAACAAAAAAGAGAAAAGGAAAAAATAGATTCTTGTTTAAGGTTTTACTACTGTTGCAATTATAATCTATTCTATAGTCAATAATGATTTTCATAGTTGCCTTCTTTAGCCGCACATAGCAACACTTCTGAGTAACATCTTTTGCTCTATCAACAGTGACATGAGAAAACACATTTTCATTCTTAACTAACTAGTCATCTATGAATATATATTTTAGTATAAGCTGTTGGACTAGAATGGTACTTGACAGAATTGAGGCTACAAGCTGAATTCCCCTTCGACCTGTCTTCCCATTGCTCAGACACTGTAGACCTGTTCATGGAACTGTGATTGTTAATCGCTGGAGGCCCTTTCACAGTAACCAGTTATAACAATATGATTAGACTCTCTAAACGGCAAATCCCAGGGTGCATCAGGGACTAACATGAGAGGGAGTGAGAATGTTAGTTAGCTACTTCTCAACTAACAGGGGAACAAATTCATTTCCTAGCTATCACAGTCTTGCTGCCTAGTAAGTGGGAATCAAGATGGGAATCACTAGGGGGCACTGTACTTATGGTGGCTTATACATTCTTAACTCCCTCAAATGATTCCAGCCATACTGTGAAATGGCTCTAGCTCCCTGTAAATGGATATGGACTGCAAAGGTTTTTTCCCCCTATGGCAAGCAAAGGTTGACAAAGTGAAACATATGGGCCACATGTGGTTACTGGAGCCTACTTCTGTGGTTCTTGAGACCACCTGCCAGCCCCCACATTGCTTTTATAATGCTTTATAAGCAATGTTTACCTGAACACCATGGAGAGTACCCCCAAAACATGCAAGAATACATCAATTTCTACATAGAACCTCCATCTTCTCCTAATACCTATATTTTCATCATAGTCCTTCTCCAAATGGCAATATGAAATTACTTTATGCCACTTCTAGTTCACATTTTGAGAAAGATTTCATCAACGATAGAGGTGGGGGGGGGGGTATTGTCAGGGAGGTGTGATCCAAGAAGTGTTGGAAATGGAAAAATGGTCACTGGATCCTAGAGATATTCACTTTGATGTATATACCAATCACAAATCAACAGAATTCCTTTTCCTGCGATTTCAGGGACAAAAAACTGAGATGGAAAAGAGCTCCTTGTGCTGTCAGAGGGGCAAGGGAGATCAAGAATTGTAAAACTGCTGCTGGAGGCAAGCTGATAGAGGAAATAGGAAGATGAGGTAATACGACAGCACCAATCCTACAAAAGTTCAGGCTAAAATTAAAGTCAATCAGTCCTACAGCTGCTGCTACATTCTTTGTTTTCACTCTCTCCATTCCTCTTTTCGTGCTGCAAAAGAGTAAGGGCCCCATTACACTGATGTTTTTCATCATCCTAGGATCCTTTCAGGATGCAGGGAGGACAGAGCCAGATGGGGCCCATCACATGATGCAGGACCACTTCAGGCAGGGCTCCATGCTCCCAGCATCCTGAAAGCATCCTAGGACACCACCCAGAGAACACAGGAGGCTTTCTGTGTTCTCACTGTCAAAAAAGCGTGAAGCTAGGTGACACTTTCTCCCATAGGATGAGAAAACTGCTGATGCAGGCGATATGTGACGTGGGATGACAGTTTCCACCACTCCCCGCCAGATTCACCACGCTGCTTGACAAATCCCCCCACTATTGTTCATTTTTTAGACCTCAATGTGTTGAAGTCCTAACATTGCCATTCTTTAAAAAATTACAATATTGCAGCACTGTACTCCACTTCCTTCCTTGCTTCAGGTGGCACAATGGGCTCAAGTACATGTGTACCCATCATGTCACTTCCCATTCTCTTGTGTATGCATTAACTATGTATAATGTACACTGAAATGCAAGTGTTGAGTGTGTAGCACTTCAGATATTGTTGGACTGCAAAGCCTTAGTCAGCACAGGCAATAGTGAATAATGATAGGAACTATAGTCCAAAAACATCAGAATGGCCACATGTTCCAATCCTTCTTTGACAAATTCAGCAATCTACCTATTAGATTAAGTTAAGATTACAAAAGATAAATTTCTCAGGGGTTTTTAGTTATAGATGAAAGCGCCTTTCCCAGTAGCAATATCCCCTCGGATATCAGGTGCTCTGCACAAACAGGGATGAGATTATCATTTCAGCCTGATTTCTGTTTCTAACATTTCCAAAGCATCAAGTAAACTACTGATGACAACAAAATGGTGAAGCAGGAGTCTAAAAGGCTCCTCCTGTTATCAAGTGGCAATTGGCTTTTGTAGGGTAGAGAAAGCAAGATTAACTGTGGCCCCACAGATGTTTTTGGCTTACATATCCTATTGGCTCCATTCAGAGCAGTAAATGATGAAAGATTAAGGGAATCCCAGAGCATAAACACCTGAAGTATCACAGTTTCCTGTCCATGTTGTCAGTTTAGGATTATATCTGGTACCTAGTGTGTTTTAAACCTCCCTTGTATACTATTTCTCTAGTTGTCACTCCACTTCATTACTGCAAAGAGCAATTTTCCTTGGTATTGGAAACATTTCTGACAATTTCCCTCTCACATCTCTTCTTACAATAGGCTATCTGAAACAAGGAGGTAAGATCAAGGAGCATCAAGTAAAAAAAAGGAAATGACAAACTAAACATTTGGTAATCTATAAAGAAAGAAATTACAGGCTATTTATGACAATGCAAAAGTACCCTTCCAAAGAATATTCTGTTGGAGCTGACATCTTCTAAAAAGATAAAATGTTAACATCTACAGGCAGACAATGCCTCAGTCAAAATGGAGATTGATTTTCCCCCATACCTAATCGGGCTGATTTACACTTAGCAGTGTTCCTCCAATGTGTCTGCAATGTGTAGGTATCACAATTTAATATCTTTAGATTTTGACATCCTAATCACTGGGACACTTCCTGTGATTTGAGCTCACACAAAATGTCAGTGGCAAACGCTGTCCCATGCAAAGGTCACATTAAGCCAGGTTGTGTCACCACATCATCAGCAAGGAAAGCTGAGGTCTTTTTTTAGAAGCTTGTCTGGGCAGCTACTGTAGTGCGATTGAAGCTGCTAGGCAGGCAATTCACTGGTGTTCCCCTTAAAGCGATCTGAAGAAGTCAAGCTCTCAATGTCAGGCTCTGTCGCTGTGCAGACACAGCACAAATGCCCTCCAGTGATGCCACTTCATTGTGGCAGAACAGCATTGCAAGAAACACCAGTAGCAACTCAAGAAAGTCAGCGATTCTGACAGGGCCGGCTGGGATGTACAAAAAGAGATAAAGAAAGATGCAATGATTGCTCAAGTGCTTACCGAGACTGGAGGGGAGAAATCATATGTACCTCAAGGCAACATCTCTTTTTTGTTTTAAGAGAAAAGTGTTAAAAAGTTGAAAATGTAGTGCTAAAGACCTGCAGGAAATACAGTCATTAATCATCATTCATATACAGCATTAATAATCTTCCAGTAATCTTAGTGAAGACTTTGTGTCCTCCTTGGGCATTTTTCATTATCTAACTGCTTAAGTGCAAACCAAGTATTTATTATCTATGTCACATAAGCATTTTGGGAGGACACTTCAACCCAACCTTCTTTTAGTTACTCTTTTCATGCAATAAAGTTTTCAGGAAGCTAGCATACTGGCTAACAATGGATCCCTTAAACACCCTCCAGATATTTAAAAGAAATATTTTCAGATAACTCACTGCTTAATGTGAAAGTGTAAGGCAGGTATTGTTGCCATTGTAACTGATATCGTATTAGCCATCTTATCACAGTACTACCTCTACATAGCAAAATAAATGGAATTTCTGGGAGATAGGAGTTGTTTTGTGTGGAAATGCTCAGAGTTCTTTGTTGGAATCTTTTTTGGCTTTGATATTGTAGCCCACTTTTTTGTTATTGTAAGTCACATCCAACCACAATCACCACCACCACCTTTTAAGCAACACAACCTTGTCAAAGAAATCGAAAGTGGGTAATGATCATGTAAATTGGACTAACTCAAAACCGGGATAAACAGGTGTCATTATTTAACAACTTGTTATTATTGCAACACTATTAAGACAGCAAGTAGCGGATGCGTTACATCCACCAATTTTGTCATCCATATTATCTGTTTTGAACTGGATTATCTGAGTCTACACTGCCATATAATCCAGTTCAAAGCAGATAATCTAGATTTTATATAGCTGGGTAGAAGGGGCCTATGTTAAGCCAAACTAAAATAAACCTATTCAATCAACTGTTGAGCAACACATAGATAAACCAAATCTAAGCCAAAAGATAAGGACAGCACAGGGGGAATCCATCGGGCAGTGGGAGAAACTGTTGTTAAGCACCCCACATCACCTGCATCACCCCTTCCCCATCACTCAGGGAAACCATCACTGCCCAATTTCCCCCAGTGCTGTCCTCGTCTTAGTCAATGAGAATATGGGTAGCCACTACAACATTGCCAGGGAGCAAAAGCCCCATGGGGATGGGACAAAAGCATAATTGTGATGAGCTCACTCTCAATTTATGTTTTCCATTATTACAATATTTTTTCATATTTTCCTTTATATTTATTTGTTTTATATGGAGTGAGAACATTTTAAAGTGAATAGGTAATAAAGTATTCTCTGCTTTCAATGCAATTACATGTGCATGCTTCCTATGGGAAGCTGTTTTTAGCATATGAACAGCTGTAAAAATTTATCATATAGAGTAATAATTTACTGTATGTATATATTTACTGCTTTTCTCAACCCTGGGGGACTCAAAGTGGTTTTCAACATAATCAAGGCAAAAATTAAATGCCAAACATACATGTAAATAACAAAAATATCAGATCAAACAATGACCAAGAACTATATATTAAAACTGTTAAAACCATATTAAACCATAAAACATAAGCACATTTAGATGTTAAGAAGGTATATACATTAAGAAGGCTTGCAATATTTAATTTTACAGCTGGAACATGTAAGTTTTCACCAAAAGTTTCCTTATAAGTGAAAAATGTATTGTATGTTTCCGATGCTTCACTGTAATTGTTTAGTGTTGACTAGTATAGAACTACTAAATCAACAAATTTTGCTTAAGTCCTCATATATTTAATGAGTTCACCACAGTTTAGCACTGAATATAGTTAATTCAGTACAACTGTGCCATAGGAAGATTCTTGGAAACTAAAAAAAAGTGTTTTTGAAAATAATATATTCTGTGGGTATATTTTCTTCCTTCTTTCTCAAAAAGTCAGAAAAGGGAGTATCGAATAAAAATAATATTTCATTGAAGATGCACATTTTTGGTAGACAAATCACTAGAGCAGACCAAAATGGATGGATAGCCAAGAAGTCATTCTCCCATATCTCCTCTCTGGGTGTCCATTCCTGAGAGTCAAGAAAGCTAGTACTTCCAGTCATTGCAGTCAATCGTTAAAATAGACTAGTGATAAATCAGAATAGACTGGTGACAAAATTTCATGTGTGTTCTGTACTTCACCTTCTGCAAAGTGCTGGGTGTCATATTTAATGGATGTTGATATATATTCTTGTACACTGAACAAATCCACAGAATAACTTATATTTTTTAGTTGATAATAGTTCCATGAGAAAACCCTTGATGAAGGCAAAATACAATAGTGCTAAACTTTTCTGGTCAGTCATTTAAAGCTGTTGAATTTACAGCACCTGATATTCATTGGTTATTCTCCCATCACTGTACTAACTAGGGCTGGTGCTGCTTAGCATCAAAAGTCAAATGGGATCCGGTACCTTTAGAGTATTTAGGCCCTCAACTGTCTACTGCTGAAATACATCCACAAATTATCTACAAATGATTTGCTTTATCTAAAAATAAAAAATACCCAGATCAAAAGTTACCAAAGCCAAACCTGAGCAGTAGAGCAAGATTTTCCCTGTGTATTTTACTAATGACTGCTTAACAAAGTGGTGAGTGAGAAACCAATAGATCCAGTGCTTCCTTGGAAGAACCTGGAGTTACTTGAACAGCACTCATCAAAGAAGATTCATTTTCATCCCAGGGTGACTGTGATGCCAAGGTATTACAGCGCAGAAGAAAATGAAAGTTATCTCTTGCCTCTCCTTCATGGGGAATATACAGGAGAAAAGAGCAGTGTTCTTGGGTTTTTCTTCATACAAATTGTAGCTTAACCCACATGAGTCACTTATTCCTGCCCTGACTTTGCCTTGGATTACATGAATCACCCATCTGGGGTTTTTTTCCCCCCACTCATTCCTGGTTCTTTCATTCAATTTCTCTCTCTTCGGAATTTGTCACATGATATTATAATGCCATCTTTTGTTTTGTGAGCTTCTGGACTGATTCATTCATAGTATCCTCTCGTCTCTAGTAGCCTACGAAAAGAAATGAAAACAAGACAGAACTAAAATTACTTGTTTTCCGGTTTGGCCAGTTGCAAAAGCACTTTTGCTTACAATAGTGATGTTTTCATCCCCATTGGCTTCTTGCTTACAGAATCCTTCTGGCATTCCAGCTGTCCTGGAAGAACAAAAAAGACAAGGAAGGGAAGGGAATGGAGTGAGAGAAATCTTATGAAAATAATTAGACGTCTGTTGTGGTTGGTCCACATTGCACTACCTCTCATGTAGCCAGCTAAAACATTATTGAAATGATCTCTCAGAGAACACCTTATTTATTATTCTTCAAAATATATTTATTTATTATTCCTCTGAAATGTTTCTCCTTAACCATTTGGCTTAAATTCAGCTTCCTGGAGGAAACAAGGGATAAATAAAACAACTCACATTCATTTTGTAGCACCTCACATTCTATGCTTATGTTATTTGTTACCCTTGCCTCTCTTTAACCCTCTTCAAGTGTTATTATACTGTGCAGGGGGGAAAAAACTGAGAGAGCTCTAGCTGAACATTCCTCTCACAAGTTCCTGCCACTCTCCAAATGTGGAGAGCATCAGTGATGGTTTGTAGTTTCCATGCTAATTGGGTGGTGAATATACTCTGGCTTTTAATCTGAACTGGGATCAGATCCTGGGATGAAAGGCAGCATGGAAGGGGCCTTACATAGATGCCACCAGCTACTAATGGAAAGTAAGGAGAGACTCAGCACACAAGTTTAAGCTATATTATGGCCAATGTTTCTACAAAAAAAATGTTCCAAGGCTTCTTGTAGATACCTGAAGCCATGGATCATAGTGATCCCCATATTGTGAATATACTTGGGCAAGAAGAATCACAATGGGGGACCTAGAGAATTACACAAACACTTTTGGGGTATGTGAAACCCCTTTGCCCACATCTGTGGATAAGGAGGCTATACTGTACTTTAAATTCTGGGTGGAGACCAATAGTGTCACTATTGGAAAATAAAAATATTGATAATAACACTGTTCCTGAATTCCTGTCTGTTGAGTATTATACCTTGAAACACTTCTGTGACCTGTGTGCCACTGCCTGACCTAGGACTGTGTTTGACTTTGACTCCTAGAAATTCTGTTGTGTGCAAGTTACAGATTAGACCTTAGACACTTGCCTGGCTTTGGTTTTATACCCCATTAATCTGATTTCTTTACTCCCTAGGCATTGCCTTGACTTTACTTCTGTATCTTCCTGCCCTTCCTTGTTTATTTGTGATGCAAACCCTAAGCTTGGGTCTTGCTCTGAGCTCCCCCGCCAGAACAGGATACATGAATAGAAGAGACTCTCCTCAAGCCTTCCAGTTGTAGGAAGTGTTTGGAACATAGGAAGTGTTTGGAGCCAGTCCATCCCTGTCATACCTGATTCTGGTTTAACAATGTGTGTATCTACAGTGAAAAATTAATGCAGCTTGACATCACATTAACTATCATGGCTCAATGCTATGGAATCATGGAGCTGTTTTAAACAAACCATTAGTCTTCTTTGTCAAAGAGTGCTGGTGCTTCACTAAACTAAAACTCCCAGGATTCCTCAGCATCGAGTCATAGCAAATAAAGTGGTGTCAAATCACTTTAATTGTACAGTGTAGATGCATTCAATGGTGAAGGAATTCTGTTCCCTTCCTCTCCATTCTTCTCCATCTATTGCTATTCCTTGCACTGTTGAAATGTGTATTTTAAGGTCCTTTCTTATGTACTTTTCAAGGGATGGTTATTCTATCATCATTATTTGTTAATATCAAGTACTACATATGTTGTGTGTGAGTATGCATTCCAAATCATGTTTAAACTTACGGTGACCCCATGAATTTCTTAGGGTTTTCTTAGGAGAGGATAATACAGTTTCTTGTGCTGTGGTAACCCCCACCCATAAAATTATTTTCATTGCTTCTTCATAACTGTAATATTGCTAATGTTATTAATCGTAATGTAAATATCTGATATGCAGGTTGTATTTTCATTCACTGGACTGAATATAGCACAAATACCTGATAGGCCCAAATTTGAATACTGGTGACACTGATTTTTGTCATTTGGGAGTTGTGGTTGCTGGGACTTATAGTTCACCTACAATAAAATTGTATTCTGAACTCCACCAACAATGGAATTGAACCAAACTTGGCACACAGAACTCCCATGACCAACAGAAAATACTAGAAGGATTTGGTGGGCATTGACCTTGAATTCTGGAGTTGTAGTTCACCTATATCCAGAGAACACTGTGGACTCCAACAATGATGGATCTGGACCAAGTCTGGCACGAATACTCAGTACGCCCAAATGTGAACGCTTGTGGAGTTTGGGGAAAATAGACCTTGACATTTCTGAGTTGTAATTACTGGGATTTATGGTTCACCTACAATCAAAGAGTATTCTGAACTCTACCAACGATAGAATTGGGTCAAAGCTCCCACGCAGAACCCCCATGACCAATAGAAAATACTGTGTTTTCTGATGGTCTTTGATGACCCCTCTTACACACCACCTTGTGACCCCTCCCAGGGGCGCCAACCCCCAGTTTGAGAAATGCTGGTTTAGTTCATATTCGATCTACAATAATACTTGGATAGGCTACAATCTGAGCTATATAATTCAATAAAAATCCCAACTGACATTGTCATTACAACCAGCTTTAAGAAAAATGGCCAAGCATTGTTAGACTTGTGACAAAAACCATAATAATTAGTGAGGGAAAAATTAACCTCCCATACCACTTCTCACTCAGATTTAAAATTGAAGGAATCAAGGCAAAATAAAAGGCTGCATTCAAGCAAGATCAATTCAGTTTTGTCAAAGGTTTAACTTAGGAACTTTCCTTCCTTTATAATATTATAATGCTAGTCCCAAACACTACCCTAAAGCTCCCACGGGGAATTCGTGGTGGGAAAGGATATGTTTCCTTCCCTTTAAAATCTACTCTTCTACGTTATAATTAAAGTCTCTAGAACTGCATAACTTCTTACAAAAAGTGATTTGAGACTGTACTAACCAAGAAAGTGGTGATGCATTTCTTTACATGTCATCCTGGTATCAAAGAAAAGGAAAAGTGGGTGGAGGTGACAATTTATAATAAATATTATTTTTAAAGCAGAAATAATGATCAGGCTTAGAATAACTGCAGCTCACACAATGGGAATGTATTGTTCTGCTGGCTGAATAGCACCAGGCTTAAACAATGCTAATAAAGTTAAGTGGTTTCTTTTTCTTAAATAAGAAGCAAAGTGTATTAAAAATGAACAAAGTTCTTTTAAGCTATGCAGTTCTACAAAGTGACATTTCCTTTAGTTTCCAAAAATGTAAAATTATATAAGGAGCCATGCCAAAAAGAAAAAAAAGCCCACTCTATTTCAAAGGAAAGCCTGGGTGTTGATCTGATAGCAGACTTGATGCTGATGTGGAAGACTTGTGTTCAAATGATCCCTGTCCATGCAGTTTCCAACAATCTAATCTCTTAATTTAACCTACATTTTAAGACTCTAGTGGGGAACATAGTCACTTGTTACTTCCACATAGAGTCAATCTACTAAATCAGAGAAACTTGGGTTCACCTATAGTTTGATGCCACTTTAATTGCCAAGGCTCAATGCTGTAGAATCATGGTCATTATGGCATTGAGCCTTGGCAGTTAAAGTGGTGTCAAACTATGCTTTCCAATATAGGGGAACCTGTTTCTCTGATTCAGTAGACTGACTCTATGTGAAAGTAGAGTCATGTAGAATAATGTAGAATGCTGTAGAATTGTAGTCATTACTGGAGCCCCCAGTGGCGCAATGGGTTAAGCGCTTGTGCCGACAGGATTACTGGTCAATAGGTAAGCGGTTCAAATCTGGGGAGAGCAAGTTGAGCTCCCTCTGTCAGCTCCAGCTCCCCATGTGGGGACATGAGAGAAACCTCCCACAAGGATGGTAAAACATAAAAAACCATCCAAGCATCTTCTGGGCAACATTCTTGCAGACAGCCAATTCTCTCACACAAGAAGCAACTTGAAGTTTCTTAAATCACTCCTGACATGAAAAACAATGTCCATTACGAGATCATTTCCCTTTTCTGCCAAAGTGTGCTGTGGTTCACCAAACTACAACTGTCATTCCATAGCATTGAGCCATGTTAAATAAAGTGGTGTCGAAATGCAATAATTCTATGTTATAGATACATCCAAAGTACAGTTTGCCAAGTTTCCATCAGTTCATCAGGTCTAATGTAGTTGAAGCTAGAAATTGAATTCAGAAAAATATTAATTATTAACTGACTGATTGATGGGTTCAATTTATATCCTATCTTTCTCTCAGCATGGGGTCCAAGGCAGCTTATAACCAATTAAAACTAATTACAGCTAAAATATTCTTATAAAAGGAATACTGTGTTCTGTTCTGGACACAACACCATTTGGGAAAGATACTGAGAAACCAAAATGTGTCTCGAGGAGAGCAACTAAAATGATCTAAGATCTGGAAGCCAAGCAGGATGAGGAGGGACTTAGAGAACTGAATATGTTTAGCTTGGAGAAGAAAAGGCCAGAATGTTAACTGTGCCGTCATCATCTTGCTGTCTATGGAGTCAAAGGCATATTAGCAAGGAGGTCCAATCCATTATTAAGCAGTAGACTTTTGCACAGATCCATTTTAGCCAATTTCCTTCGTCTTCTTTGGCTTCTCTGGATAGCTGTAACAGCATAGGCTCAGCAGCTATGGTTTTGTTTTGGGGTTGTTGTTTTTTTGGCCAAAACGGCTTACGTGACTGCCGGGCATGGCTTTTCCCTTCTATTTGGGAGCATGCTTTAACCTCATCCCTTCAACCCAGGTTCCCTTGAAAGGAAGGAAAAAGGTGCCCAGGAAGGATGCTTCCTAAACCCCGGATTGAGTCTACTCTCATCTGCAGCCTGGCAGAGAATGTCAACTCCTGTCCTACCTTCTGAAGATCTTCATTCTGTTTTAACTTGCCCCCTCAGAGACGTGCTCCTGCAAAGCAGAATCATTCTCAAGCTAGTTCAACTGTTCCTCTCCCATAGTCTCTTCTTCAGCTAAAAATGTAAAGGTTAAGGCTTTCCCCTGACATTAAGTCCAGTCGTGTCTGACTCTGGGGTGTGGTGCTCATCTCCATTTCTAAATCGAAGACCCGGCATTGTCCGTAGACACCTCCAAAGTCATGTGGCCAGCATTGATCTACTATCGATCTACTCACATTTGCATGTTTTTGAACTGCTAGGTTGGCAGAAGCTGGGGCTAACAGCGGACGCTCACACCACTCACCGGATTTGAACCTGTGACCTTTCGGTCAACAAGCTCAAAAGCTCAGCAGTTTAACCCACCGTGCCACTGGGGGCTTCTTCGGCTACTGGGAGGCAAACCCCTTCCTCCTTCTCTACCTCCTGTCCCATGGTCCTGACATTTTCCTGCATGGCCCGTGTGGTCTCTTCCAACTCTATTATTCTGTGATTCTATGACAACTATGTTGGCACAGGTGGTAACAACAGGATTGAAAACATCCTGGGGGCAGCGGTAACAAAGGAAGTAACATATAAAAGAAATGGACTACTTATCTAGTAAACCATCAGTATTTGCTTGCAACAAATTTTAAAATGCATCAGATTTCCTTGGAGTTTCATAAACTTTCATGCTATTCCTTCTGCTCCTATTAGACAATATGCTAGTTTTTTAAAAGGAAATAATAATAATTGAGATTGCAAATGATTGAGCTTTATTAAATGACAGTGATATTAGAAAAGATTTAATCTAGTAAAACCATTAAGTATTTGCAAAATGCACATGGAAATAGTACAGCGAAAGAGCAAACACAGAAACAGTGTTACGCTGGATAATAGGACAAAAAAGATCTCCAAATGTTGCAGGCTATAATTAGAGGTGTAATATTTTAACATATTTCTTGCTTCTTTTCTTCCTATATCTCTGATTTCTACCCCCGACATTTGCAGCTGCAGAAGGATAGAAAACACAGCCCCCAATAGATGGAAATGGGAAACCTGTGTGGTGAAGCAACATTAGTATGCATTGCATACACGCCAACTATTCTGATTGGCAGAGATAGTCCCCATTAATCCTCTGTCATCCTATTTTTCCAGATGCTATTAACATTTCATAGTTTCTATTTTCTCTATCCACTTACCTTCCTTATACTCGGTTTATTTCAATGTCTGTTCACCATACAGAAGTGGTTTGCAATCAATTCAGTGTGGACGAAAGGAGAAGTTAGATGAGGTTCCAGTAGGGTTTCTGTGACCACTGGGAAGTATAGGATTTCATCCCTACTTCCCTCTTCCCTTGCCAAATTAATTGAGTTGAAATTATTTTTGCACTTTGGACTCAGTTTGCAGCAATAGAAGTACATAGAGGGCAAATAGTGAAAGGAAACTGAAGGAAGGAAACTGAAACATGGGCATTTTAAAAGCAGTTGTAGTGGAGAGACCGATGATTAATTTGTATTGTCTCTGCTACAGAGGTACAGTGGGAGGACAGGGAGAAAAGACTCAGAACAATAGTCCATTTATCCAGCTCCAGAGGATCAAATCCAGATTTTTAGCTAAAATAAGATGTGGGCATCTACACCTACTTTGGAGAATTGCACCCTGGTGTGATTCTCCCATTTTGGAAAAAGACTGCTAGAAGGGATTAGTTTCTTGAAGCCATAAGCCCTATACTGTCATATAATGAAGTTTAGAAGTGCATTATTTGTGTCTACATTGAACATATAATGCAGTTCAGTTCAGTTAAACTGCCTTATATGAGTAGACTCTACACTGACCATATAATGCAGTTCAAACTGCAATATATGGGAACAAAAATAGGGCCATAGTAACAGCCTTCGGTTGCATATGTAGCCTTGGGACCATATGATTCCAACCCTGCCTTAGAGTGCATCTATACTGTACAAACAATGCAGTTTGACACCAGTTTAACTACCAAGGCTCAATACTATGGAATTCTGGGATTTGTAGTTTGGTGAGGCACCAGAACTCTTTGTCAGAAAAGGCTAAGACCTGATACAACATCTCCCGTGATTCCATCACATTGAGCCATATCAGTTAAAATGGTGTCAATTTGCATTAGTTCTCCTTCATAGATACACCATTAGTCACAAAGGAGTGGAGAGGAAAAGACAATGAACCACACTATTGTCAATCCTGAATATGGGGAGCCCACAAATCAAGTTTCTCATGACTCCCAGGAAATGCTTTATCGTAGCCTTTTTTCTTTAAGAGTATAAAGCCTGGAAAATGTTCTGAGGACCTCATAAATACAAAACATGTGCACTAAAACTTTAGCCATGCTTTTTATCTTCCTCCTTTCTTTATTATTACTATACCCAAATGGCTCATTTACAACTCCTCCTATGACATGTCACTAAATATTTTTTTATAAACATCATCATCTGCACAGACATTTACTGCACAAAGAGAGATTTCCCCTCCAGACAAAACATGTTTCCCAAGTGGTGGTCAGGAATCCATACCAAGATTATGAGAGCTATGGGGATGCCCTCAATTGCCTGCCAGCAACGATGTATAGTTTCAGAATAGTTGGAGGCTGGAGAGAGGCTAAAAAATTGTGAGTTGATTGATGTCTGATAATGAGAACAACAAGATTGTGATAAAGCAAAGCAAAACAGCTTTTGTTGTCCTATCAGGAAAATCCTCTAATCTTGAACATCTTTGTTTGTCATAGAGATAGTCTAGATTTTGTAATCAAACTTTGACAATATCACATTTTTGAATCATACCTGTCAAAATTTCCTCCAGATAACTTGACCAGGATTATGGAATTCGTAGGTGTTTTTGACATTGTATGAAGTCACACATCAGTATTTAATGATTATCCAAATCACGTGCTAACTCAGAACAAAACAACCCTCAATATTTGACCTCACTTTTAACACAGATAAGAGAGATTTACACTCATTACATTCTCCTTTCCTTTGATTTCAGTTCATTTCTTGTTTCCAGGTGAAATATTGCATATGAGCTTTTCTGATGATGATCTAGATTTTTACGCAGTCATCTGGCCATTCAACTACCCAGTTGCAAGAGTAACTGTTGTAAATAAGGCATCAAGTTTTAGAAAAGAAAAGCAAGCCAAGAGCACAAAAATAATGGCAGCAAAGCTGAAGACAGAAGTACAGTGGACCTTTGGCATCCATTGGGGTTTGGTTTTACATATACACACAATACTGCCCTATGGATAACAAAATCTGTGGATGTTCAAGTCTCATTTTATGCAGTGGCATAGCAATGTATACTTTGACTTGGGTCATTGGAGAGATGCCATTGCCTATTTTACCTCATGTAGTGAAATGCCTTGGGTCAGCTCCACTTATCAAGAAAAGGTTTTGGAAGCAGTGTAGTCAATTAATATTATATACTATAATATACATCAGGTATATTACTTTAACCATTTATCATTCTAGCAAAGTTGTGAGGCCATTTTAGGTTTAGCACTATTGGGAAACTCTATTCTTCTACTACAGAGTTAAGCAAATGTGGTCCTTCATTCTTAGCATCCATCAGCTGTCCTAGATAGGGCTGATGAGAGTTGTAGGCCAAACATCTAGATGCCCTTCCTGTTCTGCAACCAATCATCCAAGTTGTGCACAGAGTAAGCAGTCTGGAAAATAGACAGCTGTAACAGAAATTATCTATTTCAAGCATAATGACGCACCACCTGAAGCAATCTCTATATAACAAAGTTTAATGTGGTCATTTGAAGTCACCCTGAGTCAAGTTGAAAATATTTCAGGATAATCTTGAATTTTGAATCCCTCCATTTATCCAAGTGTGGAAGGGCAATATATATATTAAGTAAAATGTTGTTATCTATGACTTCTAATTTTTTAAAAAGCTTCCATTTGCATTCTGGGCAAAGATTCAAGTCACTTCATATTGCACTCAAATGAGCTCACTCATCTTCCTCCCTAATAAAATCAGCAGTATGGAATCCATTTAATAAATTAATGTCAGAAAGTGAGCTCAGAAGACTGTTTCAGTCATTAATGTTTGAGTCCAAATTTAATACCTTCCGGGCCCAAAACGTAAAGGGTTTTGTCTTCATGCTTGACTTGTAGCTTGACTAACCATTAAGAATCAGAATTCAATTATGTATTGAAGTGGAGCTCAATATCATGTGTTCAAGAAGAGAAGGAAGGGTTGCATAAAAGAGTTATAATCAAGAAAATTAAAGTGTCTATATACACTGCCTTGATAGCAAATCTATCTGAAGTCAACAGACCTACATCTGTGTAGACATGTATAGAATTGAACAATCAATAGTTTAAGACCAAGTTTCTGTTAGTGACAAAAATAAGTTACTATGGTCATATCCAACCAACAGGGAGTAAATAGAATTGTGCATACAGTTTCATTGTGTTAGCAGAACTTCACACAGAGTAGTGTGCCAATGTGCATGGTTTCTACTCATTGCTTTTGTGCATTGCACATTGTAAGTTCACAATTGACTGTTAGCCATACACCTCGACCATTTCTCCATATATGTTACACTCCATTGGTTTTGAATACAAAGCTTTTGTATTGTAAGACTAATGTAACTACGTGGGGCTGCCCTTGAAGACGGCTCGGAAACTACAATTGGTCCAGCGGGCAGCAGCCAGGATGCTAACTGGAGCTCATTATCAAGAGAGGTCAACCCTCTTGTTCAAGGAGCTCCACTGGCTGCCATTTATTTTCCGAGCCCAATTCAAGGTGCAGGTGCTCACCTACAAAGCCCTGAACGGTTTGGGACCACCCTACCTGCGTGACCGCATTTCCATCTACGAACCCACACGCTCGCTCCGGTCATCTGGGGAGGCCCTGCTCGTTATCCCACCTACGTCGCAAGCGCGCTTGGTGGGGACGCGGGACAGGGCCTTCTCTGTGGCGGCCCCCCGACTTTGGAATGCCCTTCCAAAAGAGCTTCGTCAGGCCCCTACTCTGGCAGTTTTCAGAAGGAACCTAAAAACTTGGCTGTTCCGATGTGCCTTCGCAGATTAGGAATCCCCATCCCAAGTCCTAGATGCACTTTAGCACAACTAATGTTGCTGCACACCGCACTTTAATCCTACGTTCCTCCTGCCATCTCAGCACTTTTAACCCTGTACCTCATTGCGCTGGCCGAACCAGTTTTAATAGTGTCTTGATGTATTGTCATTGTGGTTATTTTGCTTAATTGATTTTTTGATTTGCTTTGTTTATTGCTGTGTTATGTTTTCTATTGTATTGTGTTTTATGGCTTCGGCCCGTGTAAGCCGCATCGAGTCCTTCGGGAGATGCTAGCGGGGTACAAATAAAGTTAATAATAATAATAATAATAATAATAATACAGCAGTGGATTTTTATGTCACACTAAAACATTGAGGACCTCAGTGTGTATAGTGGAAAAATCATTCCCAAGACATATGTAAAGCTTCAAAGCTGCATAGATGTAGAAATGTCTATGAAAAACTGGTAAATGTGTCTGCCATGGAGCAAAAACATTTGTAGCAATAGTAGCTTATTAGTTTTGTGTTGTTTTTCAAAGAAAGGTGTGCCTATTATTAGCCACACTGTCTTTCCATGCATTCAGGCATCAGTATGGTCTGGTCATATGGCATCAGCTAGCCTTGCCCTAATCATGAAATAATATTTCATTCCATTCCCAGTTTTTCTTTCTCCCTACCTTAATAACCATGTTGCATCATGTGGCCACGAAGCTCCATGTTGCATTGTTACATTGTCTCACATCTCCACAAGTTAGGGTTCTCACAAACCTAGAGTTCCAATGTTTTTTAACAACAAAAATAATCTTGTATCTAGACTGCTCATATCTTCCCCTTATGTATGGTTGATGCTATTTTTTATGTCATAGGGTCAGCACATGGATAAAAAATGATATTATATGTTAGCAAGTATTTTAAGTCAATGGCTTAATCTCTCCCCACCCTCCACACCCTTGGGTGAAACATCTGAGCCCAAAGAGAACTGAACAGCTGAGTTAGTTCCTCCTCCAGCAGCTGCTTAGTGGATAGTAAACCCAGGGAGTTCCTATCCAAACTCCAGGACCTTAAAAATGAGAGAAAAACATATGGTGTTTTTCTTCAACTCCAAAGTTAAGGATCCTGTACAGGCCATTCTTGAGCCATACTTTTCATCAAAAGAGTGCCAAACAAACACACCAAATCCTTAAATTCTCCCTCATAGAATCATAGAATCATAGAATCAAAGAGTTGGAAGAGACCTCATGGGCCATCCAGTCCAACCCCCTGCCAAGAAGCAGGAATATTGCATTCAAATCACCCCTCAGATGCTCACCAAATGATAACTTATTTTTAACTTTGTTACTACTAATGTTTATATATCAACACTATCTTGATCCAATCCTCATAGTTGTTTAGTGTCCCACACAGCCTCCTAGTCACTGACAATGAGGGGGGCATCAAAGTAGTACCCTCTGTGCAGTCTGGATAAACATTCCCATTATTGATTTAGGGCAGGGATGGACAAATATTGGCCCTCCAGGTGTTTCAACTCCCACAGCTCTGGGAGTTGAAGTCCAAAAACTTGAAGGGCCAAAGTTTGCCCATGCCTGATCTAGGGCAAGTATAAGAAATTGCATGGGGAATAAGGGATAAATTTCCCTTCCCTGACTTCCTTACTCAGGCCACACTCCACTAGGAATAACTGCGGCCCCTCCCAGAAATTATCTGATCAATTATAATTATGTCTCATAAGCTTAGTTCATCAACATGGAAATGTCACCACTTTTGGAGGGACTACAGAAGAAAGTGGAAAATTTGGAGGTCATACAGGGCTACAGGCTACTAGTAGGGAGAAGTTGGAGATATTTGTGTGTATTTCCATGCATTTTGTGTACATTCTGTGTGACTAGAGTGAATTTGCCAAAATATTCCACCATTATTTTTAATGGGCATTAGAGGTTTTGGGGGGATAGACTGGGGGGTTCATGGGCCACAGAGGTTGGGAACAGGGATCATACTAAGCCCACTTCTGATGTAAGAGAACCAGTGTTAAGGAATTGAAGGAGTTGGCAATTCTGGAGTTCACTTAACTAAGATTTTATTTTTGTAATATATATTAGAAGGTTCAATTAGTGGTACCATGACTAGGGGTGTTCTCTACAGCACTAGGCAATGTGAAATTCTCCAGGTGTTGTTGGACCACAGTTTCCATTAGACCTAGCCAGCTGAGGGATTCTGTGTGTTGCATTCCAATATCATCAGGCGGGTGACACATTACCTACATTAACCAGAGCAGACAGAGCTCTAAGGGATTCCCTAAACCTCCTAAATCATGAGAAACTAAGCTTAAGATACATTTTATAATGTAAGATACCCTAGCCAGAAATAGCGGCATGGAGGAGGGGAGGTGTTCCACTAGCCGAGGGGCCCCCGTAGAGGTCGTGGTGGGAAGGAGGAGATGCGGGAAAAGGAGACCTCAAATTCGGCCAAATTCGGACCACTTATCTATAATCAAAATTCCAAATCGGTCTCCTAAGGTAAATTGGTGTAACCAGGTGAGCGGACCCTCCGGTCTGAAGGTGGTGCTGTTGAACGCCAGATCTGTCAACGGAAAAACGACCTGGATCCAGGACTTAATCCTGGACGAACGGGCAGATCTGGCGTGCATCACGGAGACCTGGTTAGATGAAGCTGGAGGAGTTAATCTGACCCAGCTTTGTCCTCCGGGTTTCTCCGTGCAGCACCAACCTAGATCCGGAGGGCGGGGAGGCGGGGTCGCAGTGGTCTATAGGGACTCCATCCATCTGACCAGGTGCCCCATCCCGCAGACCGCAAATTTCGAAAGCGTCTACCTGAGGGTGGGTGACCGGGACAGTATAGGGATTCTAGTAGTGTACCGTCCACCTCGCTGCACTACAGTCTCCCTACCTGAGCTAGCGGGGGTGGTCTCGAGCCTGGCATTGAAGTCTCAACGGCTTCTTGTGCTGGGAGACTTCAACGTCCATGCCGAGACGACCCTCACAGGCGCGGCTCAGGACTTCATGTCTGCCATGGCAACCATGGGGCTGTCCCAACAAATATCTGGCCCCACCCACTGTGCTGGACACACATTGGATTTGGTTTTCTGTCAGGGATGGGAACAGGGTGGCGGTGTGGAGGAGTTGTCCATCTCTCCGTTGCCATGGACCGACCACTTCCTGATCAGATTTAGGCTCACTGCGCCCCCTAACCTCTGCAAAGGTGGAGGACCCATTAAGATGGTCCGCCCCAGGAGACTGATGGATCCGAATGGCTTCCTGACGGCTCTTGGGGATTTTCCCGCCACCTCGGTAGGTGACCATGTCGAAGCCTTGGTGGCTCTCTGGAATGGGGAGATGACCAGGGCTATTGACATGATTGCTCCGGAACGTCCCCTCTCAAGTAGCCGAGCTAAACCAGCCCCTTGGTTTACTGAGGAGCTGGCAGCTATGAAGCGAAGGAAGAGGGAACTAGAGAGCGTGTGGCGTTCGGAACCGAGCGAGTCAAACCGAGCACGGTTTGTGTCCTTTCTTAGGGCATATGCCGCGGCAATAAAGACCGCAAAGAAAACTTTCTTTGCGGCCACTATTGCGTCTGCAAAGAACCGTCCGGCGGAGCTGTTTCGGATTGTCAGAGGTCTTTTAACTCCCGCCTCTGCAGGTGGGAGCCCTGACAATTCGGTCGCGCGCTGTGAAGCATTTGCTCGGTTCTTCGCAGACAAAGTCGCCTTGATCCGTTCTGGGCTGGACGCCGCGTCAGATGCAGAATCTGTGGATGTAACGAGAGCACCTGCTTGTCCTATTTTGTTGGATTCTTTTCAGTTTGTGAAACCCGAGGATGTGGACAAGATACTTGGAGGAATGAGGCCCACCACGTCCATCCTAGACCCCTGCCCATCCTGGCTTCTGAGAGAGGCCAGAGGGGGATTGGTCGAGTGGGTAACAGTGGTGGTGAATGCCTCCCTTCGGGAAGGCAAGATTCCAGCGAGCCTAAAACAGGCTATTATAAAGCCGCTGTTGAAGAAGCCATCACTGGACCCCACTAAATTGGACAACTTTCGGCCTGTTTCCAATCTCCCCTTTTTGGGCAAAGTCATGGAAAGCGTGGTGGCCTCACAACTCCAGGTATTCTTGAGAGACACGGATTATCTGGATCCGGCACAGTCTGGTTTCAGACCGGGGCATGGTACCGAGACGGTCTTGGTCGCCTTAGTGGATGATCTGCGCTGGGAGCTAGACAGGGGGAGTGTGTCCCTGTTGGTGCTCCTGGACCTCTCAGCGGCCTTCGATACCGTCGACCACGGTATCCTTCTGGGGCGCCTTGCGGAAATGGGTCTTGGAGGCATTGCTTTGCGGTGGCTCCGGTCATTTCTGGAGGGTCGCACCCAGAAGGTGTCATTGGGGGACTCCTGTTCCGCACCACAACCTTTGACTTGTGGGGTGCCACAGGGTTCCATACTGTCCCCCATGCTGTTTAACATCTACATGAAGCCGCTGGGTGAGATCATCCGGAGTTTCGGGGTGCGGTGTCATCTGTACGCAGATGATGTCCAACTCTGTCACTCCTTCCCACCTGCTACTAAGGAGGCTGTCGAGGTCCTGAACCGGTGCCTGGCCGCTGTAACGGTCTGGATGAGGGCGAACAAACTGAAACTAAATCCAGACAAGACAGAGGTACTCCTGGTCAGTCGCAAGGCCGAACGGGATATAGGGTTACAGCCTGTGCTGGACGGGGTCGCACTCCCCTTGAAGGCGCAGGTTCGCAGCTTGGGTGTGACCCTGGACTCATCGTTGAGCCTGGATACCCAGGTTTCAGCGGTGACCAGGGGAGCATTTGCACAGCTTAGGCTCGTGTGCCAGCTGCGCCCGTATCTCGAGAAGCCTGACTTGGCCACGGTGGTACACGCTCTTGTCACATCCCGCCTGGATTACTGCAACGCTCTCTACGTGGGGCTGCCCTTGAAGATGGCCCGGAAGCTTCAGCTGGTCCAGCGTGCGGCAGCCATGTTACTAACTGGAGCGGGTAGCAGGGAGCACACAACGCCCTTGTTGTCCCAGCTCCACTGGCTGCCGATTTGCTACCGGACCCAATTCAAGGTGCTGGTCTTGGCCTACAAAGCCCTAAACGGTTCCGGCCCAAAATACCTTTCTGACCGCATCTTGGCCTACGAGCCCACGAGGACCTTGAGATCGTCTGGGGAGGCCCTTCTCTCGATCCCGCCTGCATCACAGGCACGGCTGGTGGGGACGAGGGAGAGGGCCTTCTCGGTGGTGGCCCCCCGGCTGTGGAACACTCTCCCGGCACACATCAGACAGGCGCCCTCCCTCATGTCCTTTCGAAAAAGCCTTAAGACCTGGCTGTTCGAGAGGGCATTTAATTAAGTGCTAAGCAACAACATTACGGTAATGAGAACTGGAATGGTATAAGGAAAATGAGACTGGCTATGATTCTACTAAGAGACGAAGTGGATTTTTATGTAGTTTGTATTTGTTGTATAGTCATATGTTGTTGATACTGGCCTCTGTAACTGTCTTTTTATGTGTACTGTACACCGCCATGAGTCGCCCGTAAGGGCTGAGAATGGCGGTCAATAAGTGCATCTAATAAATAAATAAATAAATAAATTTTATTTATTTATTTATTTAAAACATTTATATCCCCATCTTTCACGATCCCCGAAGGGGGACTCAGGCCAGCTTACAATTGGCAATCATTACATGCCGACAAAGAACAATTACTGCAGAGCAATTAACATAAACTGGTCAACAACAGTAAAAAATACATTTAAAATAATGGCCCTTAAAATATTAACACAACCAAGTCTGGGTCCGCAAATCCAAATCATAGTTCAGAGTTCCAGTTCAAGGTCTCTTTATTGACAATTTTCACGAGCCAGCTGCCCGAATGCTTGGTCCCAGACTTGAGTTTTTTCTTGAAGGAGAGGAGAGATGGAGTCATCCTGATTTCACTGGGGAGTGTATTCCACAGATGGGTGGCCACTACCGAAAAGGCCCTGACTCTCATCTCCACCAGTCGGGCTTGTGAAGGTGGCGGGATCAAGAGCAGGGCCTCCCCCAAAGGTTGTAAACTCTGAGGTAGGTCATAGAGGGACATGGTTATGTATTAATTCACTGCCCCCCCCCCCAAATTAATCCAGATCTTTAATAGACTCCACATGAATTTATATGATTTTTTTTCTTTTTTACCTTTTTCACTTTACCCAAGTTCTGCCTTTGCAAAAAAAAAGCTTAAGGTCTCAGAAGGACCTAGCAGCAACTGTACCCTATGCTTTATAAAACTAAACCCTTAGATAAATGTACTAAATGATATTTTGGTGTATGTTATATTAATTTTATATTAATTTTGTATAAAGTTAAATCAAATGTATTGTACCTATTCACCCACTTCCTTCTCTTAGCATAAACCCCTGGGAAAGGAGATCACTAAGCCATTAAAAAATATCCCTCCGGCAATTTCCCAAGCCTAGAAACAAAATCTTTTTTGTGTATAAGTGAAAGACAGATAATCCCTTTATCAGCAGGGTTGTGTTTTATTCCGTTTACCTGACTGGATGTGTCCAGAAGCTTATGATTCTTACAGAAAAGAAAGCTAAGCAAAGATGAATAAATAAGTCTTTTGACTGGGTAACCGAGCCTCTGGATATCAGGCATTATCATCTTTTGTCTTCTGTGCCCCTCACCTTTACCTTCTTCAGAACTAGACATTAAGTCAATAATGGAACCATCTACATATCCATGACAACATCTTCCCTGCAACAATTTGGACCTTTAAACTCACCAGCTGTTCTTTTTCCCACCATGGGGAACCCCTCCTCCCACTTGTGATGCAGAGGGAATCCTTGGCCAATCACGGCACAGATCCTAACTGGATCATTTCTTAGCCGATCAGGGAAGAGACTCAGGAAGTCTGAATAGCTATCAAAGTGTATTTAATGCCATGTATCTCCAGGTGTTGGTATACTTGTACATTTTGAAGTGGTGACTCAGTACTTGTATCATTTTTGGACAAACCGTAGTAAACCTCTGTTGTTTGGCTTCAAACGCAGAGTGCTTTGTTCTCTGTTCTGGCTGATCTGGTTTAGCAGCAGCTCACTGGACACAGACCCGCTATGGTTTTTGCTGAACTCATTACAATTACAATTGCTCAGATATTTTTTTTTCAACATATTTCAACATATTCTGAAAGCTCTAGTATTACAATGAAAACTGAAACATAGCAAACAGCTGCAACCCAGGCATCAGTTGTGTTTAACCATATTCTGATCATATAAAAACAGAAGAATCAACAGAAAGAAAAACATATCATTAAAATAAACATGTTACCAATGTTTAAGTCCCAGTTTTATAATGTATTTTCTATATCCTTTTCTAGGATTTGGGAGTGCGGAAGCAACAACTTCAAACAAAACATTCTTTTGAAAAGTAATTTGTTACAGTACAAGTTAAATGTGACTTATCTGATATGCTCGGGATCAGAAATGTTTTGGACTTTGTATTTTTTATTTTTCTGTATTTATTTATTTATTGTTTAGTTTGGATTTTGGAATAGCTGTATTTGAATATATGTCAATAAAGTGATTTCTTGAGTTTCAGGCATACCTTAAATGCATAGTCTGAAGATCATTTTATGCATAACTTTCCAAATATTTTTGTATACATTGAACTATGAAAAAGCAATGCTGTCATCACCTCAGCCACCCATATAGACAATTATGGATTAGGGTGTAGTCCTGGAGAAGGGATGCTTAACTTGTGATTGTTCCAAAGCCTCATAAGTAGTTGCTGGCGGGGATGAGAGATAGGGCCTTCTCGGTGGTGGCGCCTTGGCTGTGGAACACCCTTCCTGTGGACATCAGGCTAGCTCCCTCCCTGTTGATATTCCGCAGGAAATTAAAGACCTGGCTGTTTAAGAAGGCATTTGAACAAGTAGTGCAATGATTGATAATTTGACCATAGGAATGGAACAACGGAATGAGATCGGATTGTGGGTTTGACGATGAGACGACACGGAATGGCTTTTGTAGTAATGTTGATGTTTTTGATCAGGATGTTTTTTGATAATGATGAATTGTGGATTATTTTTACACTATGTCTTGTATTTTGCACCTGTTTTTCTATGTTGTACACCGCAATGAGTCGCCCCTGGGCTGAGAATTGCGGTATATAAGCGCAGTAAATAAATAAATAAAATAAATACTTTCCTCAAAATTAACAAAATGATTAATTCTAGCTACTGATCTAACTGCTAGAAGCCACTAGTGTAGTTTGTACTTTGAAACATACTTTCTTCCCATCTACCTCAATGCTATCTCAAGGCCTACAGCAAAGCATAAAATAGCAACATGAAGCACAGCATGAGCCAGCCTTTGTACTCTGATATTCTTCGTCCATCATTTAGTGAGACCACATCCAAAAATTATACGTGTAACTTTGAAAGTTCAGGGTTTCCTTTAAAAGGATGAGCTTATATCATGTCAAATTATAGCCATAATGTAACTTCAAAACACTTTCCTTATTGAAAAGGAATTAATTATAAGTTAATTATACTAAATAATAACTTGCAATTGATTACTTCCAGACTCTGGGGTAGTTGACATCTGAAAGCATTTACACACATCTGAAGTCACAGCTGTGTGCATGACTTGACTCTAAACACTGTGCATGCAAGGTGCCCTATAAATAAGACAGACAGGGATGTTTGTAGCTCTCTGAGCTATTGTTTCAGCTTGTCTTTGCCACGCTGGTTACACTTGCTTCTTCATGTTTACAATACACGCAGCAAGATGCTGTAAATTACATTATAAAATGGGGACACAAAGCACGTGGTGGGGCTGGCTGAATGGCATAAAGCCCAGAAGAGAAGCCAACAGAGTAGGCCTGGAATGCCCATCTGCTTTCATCTGTCCCTGGCTGAAAGGGACTCCAGGTTTGAATGACTTTTCCTTGCAGTCACCTACAGCTAATTAGCTGCTGCCATTTCCAAGCTTCCCTGGCTGACTGCCCAGCCTTCACAGCAGCGTTCAGGTAGCGACCTCCAGCCTCTCATCCAGCAGACCTTGACTGTTCTTTCACCCAGAGCTAATTGACAAAAGCAGCAAAGGTGGGTTGGCTCCATTCAGAAGCAGAGCACTGCCTCTGTTTAGCTTCTGTTGTGTTGTGTGACTGTGAAAGGCTACTAGCTTTAACGTCCACTTCAGGAACCCATCAGATAGATTTGACTACAATTTTAAACAATATTGTCCTGTATTTGATGTTACTTAAAATGCAAATATATATTTAACCATACCTGCTTTGTAATATGGTTTTTATTACCTGTTTGAATCTCAGGTTTATTTATTTTGAACATTTTTACCCCGCCCTTCTCAACCCCTGGGGGGACTCAGGACAGCTTACAATTGGCAATAATTCAATGCCACATCATAAAATACAGAATAAAAAATATAACAATTAAACATGAACATTAATAAATAAAGATTAAAACTGTATACTTACACTCTGATTAGCTATTGCCCGTTGCTTGTATTGATTCTCAAACTCGAACCTTCCAGGTGTTTTGGATTTCAACTCCCAGAAGCCTCAGATGTCTTGGTCAATTATTTGGAAAACCAGAGTTTGGGAATCAAAAAGAGGGCTGCTACTACTATCTGCCTTTAAAACTATTCCATTTTTCTTTTATAATGGAGATTTTCTGACAAGAAAAAAGAAGTGAGACCACCACCACCTCCAGACCACCACCTCCAATAAAATGTTGTGACTTAAATGGAAAAATTACATGATTATTTAAACTGAAAGCAATGGAAGGTTTATGAAAACAAAATTTACCATTGCCATGTGCTTGTGGCAGTGAGTAGATTATCAAATATGTAACTATTTCTAAGGCTGTATCTACACTACAGAATTAATGCATTTTACACCACTTTTATGGCTCAATTCTATGGAAGCCTGGAAATTGTAGTTTTCAAGATCGTTTTCCTTCTCTGTCAAGGAATGCTGGCATGTCACCGAGCTACATATCCCAATTCCATAGCATTGACTGATGGCTGTTGTAGTAGTGTAAAATTGCATCAATTCTACAGTGTAGAGGCAGCTGGAGTATATATCCAGCTAAGCTATTCAAAAATGCTACATTTATCTAATTTTAAATTAAGCACTTGGGAAAAAGTACAGCCAGCAAACTTTGAACATATTTTAAATGAGCAGCAGAGTTAGAGCTATTGGTGGGGGGTGCAAAATGGGACCACCGTCCTCCCAATACAAATTCTTCCTACCATCCATCAAATGTTTCTCCAGTCCCCAATTTTCTAGGATTAAAGTTGCTTAAAATTTTAGTATTCCACCCTGTAGTTTCTTCCTTGTACAGTGACTGGAGAAGGAAGTGTCAAACAGACCATTACAAATTGTTATATCCATGTTTGTGTTAATGGTCTTGCAGGGCCTAAACTGTGAGAAATTAAAAAAAGCATTGTATCTAATTGAATTAATGCAAAGAAGTCTGAAAGGAGAAACAACACCCAATAATCTTTTGATACAGATAGCAAACATTTCTTTCCCCAACCCAATTCCTTCATATTTTCCAAATGCTGGCTTGGGAGAGTTTTGCGTCCATCCTGATCTGTTTTGGAGGGCATGGTGGCCGCAGTGGGGAGGCAAGATCACCTTCCTATTGAATCTGTTTGTTTGTCCTTGCAACCAGAATGATATTCATCATTGGATGCTGCTGCTGCTGCGTGTGTGTGTGTGTGTGTGTCAGGAGTGACTTGAGAAAGTCGCTTCTGGTGTGAGAGAATTGGCCGTCTGCAAGGATGTTGCCCAGAGAATGCCCAGATGTTTGATGTTTTACCATCCTTGTGGGAGGCTTCTCTCATGTCCCTGCATAGAGAGCTGGAGCTGACAGAGACCACTCGTCTGTGCTCTCCCTGGATTCGAACCTGCAACCTGTCAGTCTTCATTCCTGCTGGCACAAGGGTTTAACCCACTGTGCCACCAGGGGATGCTGCTGTGGACTAAGTATATTCAGTGACTGACACTTGGTTTGAGGTAGAACAAATGAGAGGGTTTTTTTTCATTCCTCTATGAATACTTCTGCTTTGCTTTTAGAAGTACATTGTAGGATATGCAGATCTCATTTGGCTTGTCCCTACATGCAGTTGCCATGACACAGAAACATTAAGCTTTTGGAAAGACACTGGGTACCTACAGAAAGCCAACTGCTGATCTGTGATCTTCTGTGAATGACTCCAATGGGAGCAACATATTATGCAAGTATTGGAGTTCGAGTGGTGGAATGTCCTCCCTTTGGAGGCCCATCTGGTGGTATTGATGCTGGGTTCATCCAAACGGTGTTAAAACATATGTTCTATTACATCATTTTTTCAAAATAAATACTCATAGCTGCTTATTTAAATTTTTAGAATTTTTAAAAATTGATCTGAAAATCTATGATACAGGACAAGTCATAATTGCATAAATAAACAAGCAAATAAAAAAAATAATATGGGCAGTATCACTACAGATGAATTCCAAGGCAGATTAATTATTGATTGTCACCATCTTAGTGAATGGGTATTGTTCCATGGGAATGCACAATATCCTGCGGAAATTCATGGCTACAATCATTTATCATTTCTCTGTCATTTGTAAAATGCCTGCCTCATTCTGTATCTGTCTTGGAATAAGAACAGTATCATTATATTATTTTGTCAACATTTCAATTTTAAGACTGATTTTCATAATTCATATTTTATGCTTTAATGAAACTGACTCCCATGTAAGTGTTGTTTATGATATTTCACGTGGGTGAATGTGCCCAACCAATGCAATAGTTCAACTTCTTGCTAATGAGATGATACCGATCAGATTTTATGAGCTGGCAATACATCAATCACTCATCATTAAACCATTCCCAAAGTGAATGTTAATATACTCATCCTGCAATTGAAGTGTAAGGCAATGCACACTCGAATCTAGATTACATAGTTGACATTGGTATAACATGACACTTAGCATTTAAAAATGAATATTTCTTACAGATTTTATTTCTGGTAGAATATTCTTTATTTAAGCACTTTGAAAAATTACTAGTCCACCTATTACTAACAGAAAAACAAACATTTATCCCCTTGCATTCCCAAAATATTCTATGAGTGAAGAATTGTACTAGTTGGTCTCAGTGGCTGTTCTACCAGCAATGGGAAAGCATTCAGAAGAGGAATGGTGATAACTATGAAACAGATTTATTTCTTACAATAACTACCACATTTTCTACATGTGCATGCTGGTAACAAGAGCATTGAGTGTCTGTCTTTAAAAGACCAACCAATCCTAAAAAGTAGTAGAAGTTTATCAACATTCTCCCACATAATCTAAAAATAATTAGCTCTAACACATCTTACATATAAATCAGATACAGATCCAAATAACCCATACATCTCTTACTGAAGCTCAACAAACAATTGGGGAACAGGTACATACCAAAATAAAGCAGTCAGGGTTTCAATTATAGGACAATTATGTATGTAACTGCTGTGATTATTCCAAAGAATCTTCAGAGAAAGAAATTCAGTCAACTGGGCAGATAGACATAGGACCTTTTAAAATGTCCTGCCAGAATCACCATGGATTGTGGGGATTCTGGCAGTGCCCAACAGGGCAGGGGGAAACCCGTTGCCCCATGTACCACATTGTTTCACTCAAGTCCCCATTCCACAGGGGGAATTGTTGACTGTCTGGCTTCCTCCCATTGTTCCTGGTGCAACATGGGAACACAGCAGCATGCACTGGTTCACCTTCCCTTTTACCAGAGAGCCCCATTACGAGGGTTGAATGAAAATTAATGCCTCCACCTTCGTAACTCCTGAACAGATGGCAATACTGGTATGCGGCTGGTACTGGCTTGTTCAGTAGACTCTCCTCTACAGTTCCATTTTGACTGGAAGACTTAGCATTGAACAGTTGTGTTGTTAAAGTGCGAAGTATGGAACTCTGCGCAGACGGTTAGTCAATGCTACTTAAGCAATGTGCAGTCATTCAATTCTTGACAGCAGGAGGTGTCACCCCAAAGGAGATTCATCAGAGAATACAAGCTGTTTATGGTGATTGTGTTGATGTGGGTACTTTGCATTGTTGGGTGAAATCTTTAGGAGGAGCCTGAAAACGTGGCTGTTCCAATGTGCCTTCAATCACTGAATGTATGATAATCCCTGACCAAACTATGCATAAAATGTCCTCAGAAGCACTTTATTCTCTGGTTTGTGCAATGAACTCTTACCTTATCCCCCTGATATTTTACATTGCCCTATCTCTCAGTGTTTTAACATTTTAATCTTTGAACCACTCTGCCCATGTTGTTCATTTTTAGTGGTTTAATGTTTCAATTTTATATGCTGTGCTCTATATATACATTTTGTATTTTTGTATTTTATATTATTTTATTTTCTGATTTTCTGGTTTGTGTGTGTGTGTGTGTGTTATATTGTGTTTCTGTATTGATGGGCATGGCCTCATGTAAGCTGCCCCAAGTCCTCTTTGGGGAGATGGTGGCAGGGTATGAATAAAGTTTATTATTTATTACTATTAAGTTTAAAGATGTTGAGGTGGAAACATCTGACTTTTGTGACAAAGAAAGAGTTGGATGTCCTGTGACAGCAACCACCAAGTTTCACTAGCAAAAGGTTGACAGATTGATTCAGGATGACTGTCATATCACTCAGAGAGAAATTTCAATCATAATCAGAGAGAAATTTCAATCACTCAGAGAGAAATTTCAATCGGCATTTCACAAGAACATGTGGGCCACATTATTGCTTTCCTTGGCTATCGGGAGATCTGTGTACAATGGATTGCGGAAACAGAGTGTTGACTTCTTCCATGATGGCTTCAGAAAACTTGTTCATTGTTGGCAGAAATGTATCCAATTGTCTGGTGATTATGTTGAAAAGTGAATGTGGAAGCTTTTAAACAGGGGCTGGATGGCCATCTGTCAGGGGTGATTTGAATGCAATATTCCTGCTTCATGGCAGGGGGTTGGACTGGATGGCCCATGAGGTCTCTTCCAATTCTTTGATTCTATGATTCTATGATTCTACTTAAAGAGCACATTCAAAGGATTATTTCTGTATTTGATTTATTAAAATGTTCCCATCCAAACCCAAGTAACAAAGGTGGAGGCATTACTTTTCATTCAACCCTTGTAGGTGTGCAACATGGAATGGGAGCCAGCAGGTTCCAGGGTTAAAGGGAAGGTGAAATGGATCATGCTGCCAAATTTACTCCTGTCAGATGAGGTTGTAGTTCAAAGAAGTAATCTAGGGCTAGGGGCATGAGTCTGATCTCAACTCTTGTGATTATCTTGAGGTGAAGACAGAATATCAGGAAAATATCCTGATTCTAAATATCAATTTTTCTTCCTCACATTAATAAAGTAGAGCATTGAAAATTACTCTTTTGACAACAAGTCCCAGAAAACCAAGTGAGTATGGCCACTAACCATAATCACTGAGAAATTCTGAGACTTACAGACCTACAATTGAAACTATCTCTCCCAAGATGATATTTTATCAAATTGCTTGAGAATATCAAATTTAGCAAACTTGCATGTGTGGAAATTTGTATTAAAAAAATCAAACACAGCTAATAAGGATTTCCAAAAAGAGAAAGAGAGCAGAAATGCTAGAAAAAAACTAAATTGAGAGCCATTGATTATATAAAAACAATGGATCATAATTCATTTAAAACATCAGAAGTCTTCAAGCAGGGAACAAGGCATTTGCATGCAATCATATAGGTTTCTCTCTTGAGATTAATGGGATTTGCTTCTAGGTAAGTGGGTACAGGATAGCAATTTTGGCCAATAACTTCAGTTATGCAGAAATGAAAGAATGAAGAGGAATTACCTCGAAACAATTAAATTTTCCATATGAGCCTTCAGGGCATGAATTGTTGGAGAGATACCATATTCAGACTTTTTTTTCAAGGAAATGCAGCTAATCAACTAATCTAATCTAATCAACTTGATAATGGATGACATTTTAGAGGTAACTGACAAATTACAGATTAATAAATTGCAGGGATAGATGGCATTCACCCAAGAGTCCTTAACAATCTGAAGTTGCTGATCTTTTAACAGAAATATGCAACTGATGGTTGAAATGAACCTACTTACAAGAGGACTGGAAGGTAGCCAATGCAACATATTTGTATAAAAGAGATTCAAGGCAATGCAGACATTTACCAGCCTGAGCCTAAATGTAGTCTTCAGTTAATTTGTAGAAAGTATTATTAAAGCTAGAATTAACACAAAGAACAAAACTTGGTGAAAATGAATTAACATGGCTTTTTGTGGATGCATGTCCACTGTAGAAATATTGCACTTTAATTAACATGCCTCTATTCTGTGGAACTGTAGGAGTTATACACCAGCATTCTTTGGCAGATTAGACTAAAGACCTTGGGAAATTACAACTCCTATGATTTCATAACACCTAAAGTGTTGTTGAACTGCACTATTTCTACGGTGTAGATGCACCCTGAGATAGGAAATTTCATTTTACCAAACTTCTTTTTTAAAAAAAAGAGTGTTGTAAATATGATTCTGGAAAGCAGGATTCAAATCCCTGTTCATCCATGAAAATCCATTGGGTGACCTTATAACCTCAGAAAGTTCTGTGATAGGTTCCTCTTTGAGTCACCATAAGTTAGAAATGACTTGAAGGTGGGCATATATTCAGAAAACAGAGTGGGGGTTCCATATAGGTATACGCCACTGCATTGTTCCCTTGCTACCTGGAGGTGGAAAAGACCTACAACTGCTAGTCTAATATTCTCAAGACCCCATCACAGGACCCCAACTGGTTCTGACAGGCACCCATGCCTTGCCTACCCTCAAATTGGATCCAGATCCCATGCTAAAACAGTCCAAAGTTGCAACAAAATTAAATGTACCAAGCAACACTACAAAACCATGAGCAGGAATACAAAAGGAAGAAAGATGGGGACAAAATTTTGTGGTGACTGTTGAAGGGCGAACAGGAGACCAGCCTTAGCCAATTTACAGGATGAATTCAAGCCACTGCTTTAGCATCTTCAGTCCTGCCCACAAGCTAACAGGAGACCTCATTTGGCAGATTTTTTTCAACTATCTCCAGTGTCTGGGAATCTACATAGACTTTTGGGGATAGAGCAGGTTTCATCAGTGGAACAAAATGCACATTGCCTCACTAAGCCTCATTGTAAATGACTGTGCCTGGTAAATCAAGGCATACTCATCTTGCTGGATCCTCAATCCCCAGAACTAACCAGACATTTAGAAATCTTAGAGGGTGATCTAGATCAGTGGTTCCCAAACCTTTTCAGTCATGGAACGCTTCAAAAGATTTTCTTCCCTGTGGAACCCCAATTCTATCCCTAAGCATTGTGAACCCACAAAGTTATTCCTTCTTCCACTTCCTATTCTGAGTGTTTTGTGTGATGATGTAGGTTTGGGAATAAAGAGATTTAGTTTTTGTTTTTAAAGCTAAGATAGGTTGAATTTCAATTAGATATTCATACAGGGTTTTTTAAAAGATATTTTTTTAAAATATATATTTTTCACAGAACCTCTATGATGCTTTTGCAGAACCCTGGGGTTCCACAGAACACAGTCAAGAACCACTAATCTAGATAATCAAGAATGGACAAATGTCAGACTTTGGAGATATATTCTCACACCAATGTTGGGTAGGTGGAATGACAAAATGACAAAGGACTCATCAGATGGACTTCTGGTTCCATTTCCATGTACTTCAGAAATGGAGCCTCATGGGATTCCCACAGAGGCCATCACATGACATAAGGGCACTTCCAGTGAAACAGCACAAAGCTCTGTTTCTACAGCATGTGGAAAAAGAACCAGAATTATGTCTTCAGATGCTACCTGACACCAAAACTGAGAAGGCAGGGGAAAGCAGGTAAAAGACAGGGAAATATAGGGAAAGGATGTGAGATGGCTGGCCATTCTAGAAGATGGGGAAAGATGATAGGGAATGGGGTAAGGCAATTCCCTCCACTTTCCCCCATCCCCCCCCCACCCATCTGATGAAATCCTAAGTCAACCAATGCAGCACAAAAATCTCTGTGCATGATTTAAACAAGGCACAAATGTGTTATTTAAACACACAACTTTAGAATTGTATTATCTGTATGTAGCCTTCAGATAGTTCCAAAAGATCATTATCTTCTGGCCCTTCTTTTGAAACTATCTGAAAGCTAGTTTCAATTAGAATGTTCCTAGGGCCAAGGGGGGATAAGAGGGACAGTAAAAATAGAATTGTACTGGGTTTGAAAAAAACTACAATCAGTTTTAAAATCACTTGTGTCCAGCCATGTATAGGATTGCATTGTTTAATAAATGGCCCTACAGATTAGATATCCCCATTAGGCTTGTGTAATCCGGGTAAACATTGACCTGTTTCCTCTTCTGACTTTCGGTGGGGACCCCAATCCATTTTTGGGAGCCTCCCAAAATCGGAAGGGCAGATATCTGTTTTCACTCTGGGGTGCCAAAAGATCTGTTTTCTATCAGCCCATTATGGCCCAGTCTCCCCTTCCCATCATTTTAGGCATTTAAGCTGTTTCTACTGTAGAGGAGAGGCACTCAACTGCAGGCAGGTGTGTGCTTTAAGGAGGCTTCTCTTACCTGTTTCCCTACTCTAGAGGAAAATTGCTCGGCTGCAGGCAGGCGCGTTGGCTTTCTGGACCTGCATGCCACACATGTACTTTTTCCGAGGCAAGTTCTACTTCTTACTCTCTAGAGGAGGTGCTTAGCTACAGGCTTTAAGAAGGCTACTTACCTGTTTCTCTACTTTACAGGAGAGCTGCTCAGCTATAGGCAGGTGTGTGCGATTTCTGGGCCTGCATGCCACACACACATTATTTCCAAGGCAAAAAGACTGCTCACAAAAAGCAGGTGAAGAGCCGGGATTGGCTCCAACTTGCTTTTGTGTTGAGCTGATTTTGGTACCAGGTACCTGTTACGTGCTCCCGAAAATAACGAAATTAACGAAAGGAAGGGTGTAATGAAGGAAAATGGATCTGTGCACAACTCTAGTCCCCATCACATGTTCAAAAGCCACTGAATGCTCTAAAACAATCATACAACTGGAGTGGGGGCTGTCTGCAGGCTGCAGTGCTCAATCATATTTGTCTTGACGCTATTAGAAACAGGATGCTAAACTAGAAGTAGGACAAAAAAAAGCAAAGGAGTTCATAAGTGGGCTTCAAGAATGATTCATAGCTTGGAAAGCCTGGCTTCCATCAAGTCTGCCAAACCAAATAGAATGACCTTAAAACAGATGGTTAAGTGTTGCTATTATCACTGTTTGTAACCTGCCTCCTATGGAGAGATTTCTAATTGAGAATGCTGCTCTGGCAAAAGTATTACAATATGCTAGAGCTGGAAGAGGAAGCAAGGCAAAGTGAAACTGAAAAGAAGATGTAAGCATTTAATGATAGATGTATTTATTTGCTGTTGCCACCAAGGACATAAACTACTTGGTGTCAAATGAAGTTTACAAACATTACCTCAGTTTCTAAAAGACCTTCTTGCAGTCACTGAGAAACTGCAGTGTTGAATTAGTAATGAAAAGGTTAAATGCTAAAATCTCTGACTTTTTCTTAAGTGGAATTTATTTAATTTACCACATTTGCCATTAAACATCTTATAAGTAAAGAGATTAGAAGAAAAGGAAAAGCCAAGTAACTAAGAGCAATATGATAGATTAAAATAAGAGTTCCGTTTCAGGAAGAAAAGAACTATTTGTTATGGGAAATACATGCAACCCAACTGCAAAAATTTCCTTGAAATTGTGTAGAACTGACCTGAATACTAAAGAAAAAAAAGATACCTAGTTTAAAAAAATTGCATTGGTAGCTGAAGCCGAGTGTGGCTATATTAATAGCTTATTTTTGGTAATTTTTGAAGCAGTGATCAATTTCTGAAATATTAACTCAAACAGATTATTAAATGCTCTCGGGTATGACTGAGGTAGAGTCACTAATGCACAATTACATGTTGAATACCGATGGCTTATAGAACAATTTTGCTTGGGATCCATGATATGTTTTATACATCCTAACTCTGTAATCCTGGAAGTCTGCAAGGTTTTTTTTAAAAACCAATTTACAATTCAGACCAAGCCTGATGGCAGTTTAGACTGTTTGCATAAGGATAAGTGCAGCTGAATTTCAATGACTATTTGAAAGGTCATCTCTCTCTTTTTAACAAACACAAACTACACTTAATACAAATGACTAACCTGTTTTACATTTCTTACTTTATGCATTGCTTGCAATGATTAGGCCGCTAGCTTGCTGAATTTCTGTAAATATCAGTACTAAAGAAATATAGAGGGTTGTACTCAATTGTAGTCACTTTGTTAGTGGAAGACTTCTTCTAGAAAAATGAAAAATGTAGTTAATTTCTGCTATTTCCTCTTTTTTTTTCCCCTGAAGCCAACTAGGCATCCTATACCTCTCCTCTTCCAAATGATTAGAACAGGATAAAATGTGCTAAGAGTTTTAGGCAGACAGCTATATAAGATATAAAATATATAGATAACTATATGGCACTAATCAAACCTACCCTTCTCCATTCCACTGGTGCACATCTACAACAGGAGAACAGCAACAAGACAAATGTGTTTGAGCATTAGATTAACCCATGGGACATCTCTCTGCAAAGCAAGGAAGAAACATATTTGTATAATCTCATTCTAGAGATTCTGGAAGCCACTGCTCAGTTCACAATGAAAAGCAGCCGTTTTTGCAGTCACATCAGCCACAATGTTTACCCTATTAATCGCATATTCACTCTAGTCATATAATCCAAAATGACACAAAATGAGCAAGGATAAGGGAGGGGTGTGCTGGGATTATGATCTCAAAGGCATGATGTCCTACAACCTCCACATGTTGACTGTTCATGCATACACAACACAGATCACCATAGGAATACCATTGTAGTAACTTCAGTCCCTATTCTGCCCCTCTTCGCCTCTGATTTTACATTATTTTAGAAGGTTGAGGTGTCTTTGAGCCAAGATTGGGATATCCTTTTTGACATCAGAATAACATTCAATTTCAAAGAATTTTCAGGAGCCACATTACAATGGGGACAAGACCAAAGGCAAAGCCATGGGACAAAAAATACCAACATATTCTGCATTAAAGTTCTTAGGGTAAGAAACTGATGAATCTGACACACTGCAGAGATGTAGCACTCTAAATACACCTTAACTGCTATTGTTCCAGCCTAGGAAATCCTGGGACTTAAGTTTCTTGTTGTCCATAGTGTTCAAATCATTTCTGATATATACTCTAACGTGAACCTTAGCAAGATAGGTTCAGATGATATTTGCTTTTGCCTTCCTTTGAGACTGAGAGAGTGACTTGCCCAAAATCACCCAGTACCTTTACATGGCTGAGCAGGGATATTAATCCTATTCTTCACAGTCACAATCCAATATTCAAATCATGGCACCATATTAGGTTATTTGAAGATTAGCAGCAGTTTTCAAAATTCTCAGCCAGAGAGTATTTGTGGCACACAAAACGAAAAACCAAAGTTCTATAGGATGTAGCCATGGTAGTTAAAGTGGAACATATAGCGCTGTAACTGTTTAATGCAAAAGGGACATAAACCTCAGGAAAGGCATTTAAAATGGCAGGAACTTTCTACAGGAGCAGTAAATGAGCCAATGATGGTATAATGGGGAAGGGAATATGGCCACATTGGAAATCTTAGAAGGCCATATTGAGACCTGAGGGCAGTCACATTCAGTTCCAAGGCCTCGGGTTTTTCACTTCTTATCTAAGCAGTCGGAAAGATTGTAGAGAATGGGGTATAAAAATACAGTGTGGAAAAAATAAGCACCTAGCTTCTATCTATGAGCCCTACTGACTAAATCCTTTGTTAAAATATAGATTTATGTTTCATATTGCTCTACCACTTCATTGCACTTTGGGGAACAGTAGTCTTTTAAAGCTGCTATCAGTGCTGACAGCAATGAGGCAATGATTTTTCTACCTTGCTTTCCAATGTCTAACAATCGTGCTTTCCTCATTGATTTATATAAAGTCAAGGCTGCCTAGAAAGTTCAGTTCACATGCCATGCTTACTTGCTAGCAGAATCATTTCAGAAATTATACAGGAAAAAAGTGATAATTAAGAATACATTGATGAAGGCCTTTCATGACCGGAATCACTGGGTAGCTGTAAGTTTTCAGGACTGTATGGCCATGTTCCAGAAGAATCTCTCCTGATGTTTCACCCACATCTATGGCAGGCATTCTAGAGGTTGGATAACATAGATGTAGGTGAAATGTCAGGAGAAAATGCTTCTGGAACATGACCATACAGCCTGGAAAACTCACAGCAACCCAATTGAAAATACATTTCATTAAGAAAAAGGAAATAGGAATAACTACGCTGAGTCCCCACAGGGAGAAAGGGTTGGTTTTAAATAAAGCTTATTATTTATTGTTAATAATTAAATTGGAAGAGAACTACTTTCTGAAGAGCTATGCATAGATCACAAACTTACCTGATGCCCAAGGATCTAGAATAGCTCAGTAATAGAGCTCCTGCTTTATATGATGAAGGTGACAGGTTAAATTCCCTGGCCTTCCCAGTGGGGTCCTAACTGGTAGCCCTGGAGAGATGATGCTAACTCATTGTGGACAATAATGAACTGGATGGATCAATGGCAAGACACAATATAAAGTAGTGTCATATATTAATAAGAATTGATGAGTTTGCATGGAGGATTCTGTATGTGTGTGCGTGTGTGTGTGCGTGTGTTATGTGCATATGTATCTAGTAAAATATTGGGGATAGGAGGATGGAAAGAGTGAGAACAGCAGGCAATGCCTTGCTTGGTTTAATATCCAGTCTGGAAATGAATTTTCCATAATTTAATAGTTGCCTTATATTTAAGACAAGCATTACAAACTATCCAAGTTATTTATTATAAGCCTGCATAGATATATATCTATACACACACACACATACATGCACATGCACACACAGAATGAAACAGCCCTGGATCCAGCACATAGCTGCTGAATCCAGATGACCCAGGACTGTGTCGTGTGTCAGACTGTCATCTCCTCCATATTGATGCCACTGTTCTTAGCTGACCAAGAAACTCCACCTGTGCGGTTGTGCCTGTGATGTCAAAATGGAGTGTTTGCATGACTAGTAAAAAGGAGGGTATTGATCTTCCCTCCTTGCTGGTTGTGCGTGCACCACATTCTGGTATCACAGATGTACATATCAGGTGATGGTCAGCTGCTTGGATAGAGTTCTGTGACCCTCACAGGCATGAATAGGAAAATTGTGATAATGGTTTTCAGGAGCGGTTCTCAACATGTGCTCCGCGGAGCCCTTGGGGCTCTGCAAAGCATACTGAGGGGCTCCTCCTCCCCCCTCCAAGCTTTTCCTTCTCTTTCCTGTTCCTCCCCGCCCTCATCCAAAAGCCTTTTTCCTCACCTCCCTCACCCTCAAGAGCTTTCTTCCCTTGTCCCCCAAAAGGCTTTCTCTCCCCCCCCCCCCTTTGCTGCCCAGATCCTTTTCACCTCACCTTCCTTGCTTCCACAACCCTATTTAGCTCTCACTGCTCAGGGGGTGCTTTGATTGTGCTTTTCCTGCATGGCAGAAGGGAGTTGAACTGGATGGCCCCTGGAGTGTCTGCTATTAATATTACTACTATTACTACTACTACTACTACTACTACTGCTACTACTACTACAAAGGTTGAATGGACATCTTTTGGGGGTGCTTTGATTGTGCTTTTCCTGCATGGTAAAGAGGGTTTGAATGGATGGCCCCTGGGGTGTTCCACTGAAATACTGTTAAATTTATGTTGGTTAAAATTGTTCTTCATTTAAAAAATTGTATTGTTCTTTTTTTCCTTTCCCCCGCTAAAATAAGATATGTGCAGTGTCCTTAGGAAATTGTTTATGTTATTTCAATTAGTTCACAAAAACACTCTTCAGTCATCTACCACTGGCCTGGCCTATCTGTCAAATTTTAAAACACAATGTGTCAAAAGGTCTGCCCATGCCTGATAGATAGATAGTAGGCTTGGGTAACCACAGAAAAATTTGGTTCTAAACTCGTTTCGTTTTTAGGGGGCCCTTGGGTTTTGTTTTTTTAAAGAATTCCGAAATTTTCCTTTGAAAAAGTTCGAAATATACGAAATTTCGTGAAATTACGAATCGATTCGTTAATGGCGGACGCAATTGCGCAATATGCTAAAAAACCTTCCAAATGGGACAGGGGGAACTTCTGAAGCTTCCCTCTCCCTCCGTTGTTGACTGTTGGTGTGATAATTTATTTTTTATCACTGATAAAACAAACAACAACTATAAAACTTGCACCAGACATACGGAAATAATTACAAAACAATTATGAAACAATTTCGAAACAATTTTGAAACAATTTCGAACCAATTATGAAACAATTATGAAACAATTACAAAACAATACGAAATAAATTGGAAAAATTGTTTCGATTTTTTTTTAAATTTCTTTATTGGGGTTTTTCATACTATATACATACATCGGGGGTAATGGAGAGATAGGGTAACAGTGGGGGCAGGGGGTCAGGTTGGTAGTGTGAAGGGAAGGGTATTGGGAAGGGTTGAGGGGTGAGGGGTGAGGAGGGTGTTGGAGGTTGGGGAGGGGAGGGAAAAACAGAGGGGAGAGAAGGGGGGGGGGATTGCTTCCCGTCAGTCCTCCAGGAATCTTTATTTTCTGCTGTTTCTTGTGCTTCAGTGTCAGCGTTGTCCTCTGTGTTTTCTTTCTTCATATGCAAGACAAGTTAATTTGTACAGGGAGATCCTTGAGTGTAATAAAGTCTTTAAAACCTGACCAATTTGTATGTTTATTTATTCCTTTTAATTTCTGGGAGAGACTATCCATTTGGATAATATCTAAAGTTTTGATATACCATTCTTCTATAGTCGGGACGTCTTTGGACTTCCAGACTCTTGCAAGTAAAATTCTCGCAGCTGTACTGAGTAGAAAAATTATTTTCTCTTGGTTTTCGTTTAATTTTATGTTTGTAATTCCTAATAGGTATGTTTCTGGTGTTTGGGGGAAATTGACTTTTATAATTTTTTGCATTGCCTTATGCACCTCCTTCCAGAATTTCTTGACTAATTTACAAGTCCACCATTGGTGGAAAAAGGTCCCTTTTTCCTTACCACATTTCCAGCACAAATCCGAGCCACTTTTATTAAATTTTGATATTTTTTCTGGTGTAAAGTACCATCGATTGTTTCGATTTTTAATTACTCCTCACAGTAGTCCTGCATGGCTCAATATTAGATCGTAAGCTAATTTAAATACGAATTAATAACGAATTACGAAATTAACGAACGAAACCGCCCAAGCCTAATAGATAGATAGATAGTTAGATAGATAGATAGATGATAGACACACACACACATTATATATAATATAATATATAACATAGTATATTAAAAATTTGGGACTCCCACGTAAAACTTTTGCTTCAAAAAGGCCCAATCCATAACTCCAGAGGTTTACAGTGCGCACCTCAGTTCCTTCTTTCCCCTTACAAATGTACATTCAACCAAATAAAGGGTATAGAGTTTTGGGATCAACATTTTTGTTATTTTGTTAATACTTAGTTACATTTCTCTTTTTCATTAAAGTAAAAATAAGTTATTAATGTTCTAAATCTAGTGTTTATAATGGAGTTGAAGAAGAGAAGGGTGAGAGAAAACATGATTGTCATGTTTAAATATTTGAAAGGAAGAGGGAGCAGGCTTTTTTTCTTTGGTCCTGGAGACTAGGACCCAGAACAATGGGTTCAAATTACAGGAAAAGATATTCCACCTGAATATTAGGAAGAACTTTCTGATCATACAAGCTCTTCAACAGTGGAACTATCTGTCTCAGATTGTGACAGAGTTCCATCCTTGGAGACTTTTTAACAGAGGTTGGATGGCCATCTGTCAGATTTGCTTTGATCCTCCTCCCCCCCCCCCCCCGTGGGATGTGGTAAGGGGCAAGTAAGACAATGTGGGGTGTGGCCACCGCCAGGCCCCACTAGATTCACCACAATGCATGGAGAATCCAACAGTTAATGTGATGATGAGGTCCATAGGTGTGGAATATTAGTATGCAAACAGGTCTCATAGCATCATAGAGACTGGGAGAAATACTAAATTACAAAAGTATGAGCAGGAAGTAGGCCAGAATTTATGAAAGCTAATACCACCAACTTATTTTTCTCAGTCTCAATTGTGCTACAGGATCCCTTTGAAGAGCATCAGAACAAAGTGAATATTATTGTAAGTTAAAGTGATCAGTTCATCTACATCAGCTTTTCTGCATTTGAATAGAGATGCTAAAATATCTTGGGTTTTAATTTTGTGTATATATATTTCCAAATTTCATCTGCATTGTCTTCCTTCAACAGCTTCACTTTGTGTTTGCTTCCCACATGGAAATCTGTCTTTTTGAAAATGCATATTTTTTGAGATTTGATCAGTAATTCTCTATGCCAGCTTTCCTCAGCATGACACCTTTCAGATGTCCTGGACTACAGCCCCAACCAGCAGGTAAGGAAATAATTACAATCCAATGCATCTGGAGGTCGCCTGGCTGGGGAAAAGTTGCCTACATTGGAAGGAATCAATTCTGCAGATTTGGGGTCAATATTCCCTAGACCTCTCTGAACTTTCTACATGCATTGGAAACATGAGATAGAAGTGATAGATTGCTTTGGGTTTTTTGAGATTGAGAAGTATTTTTCAAAGGTGTTGTTTCTTCCAAATATTTACTTCACATTACCAATTTTCTCCAGAAACCTTGAAAGTGCTATCAAATTATGTGACAGGCTACAACTTTTCTTTCTGGCAAATGAAGACACAGCTGCAGTGCCATTTAAACCTGGAAATAACTTCAGGGAAATTTCTGCCCCTGGGACATCTTCCCCACCCTGTGAGTTCCACTAGACAAGTAGTAAATTTGCTGCCCCAAAATGCCTGTTTTTGGATTATTTGATTATTCAAAGTACTGGCATCCTCACCCCTCTGGACAGGAGAAGAATATGATTTCACAGAAGCACACATTTAAATGAAAGACCTACTACTCTTTAGCGTGGAAATAGAAGCATTCTCCAAGTAGCATCTTGGCCACTTTATAAATCTTTTACAGAAGTTATTGGCACAGGCTTTGAAAGAGTTGTCTTACAATTAGCTACATCTTTTCCCTTATGGGATCTTATGTCAGTGGGAGCCTTGCCCAGAAAGGAGCAATAAATAGTACTTTTAAACAGCATTTAATAATTATAACCTATCTAATCTTTCCACCATAGGCTTGAATCCAAGAACCATGAAGGGCATTCGACAATGTGATTCATGCAGCAGTCTGTAGAGGCACAAAGAAACTGTAAAACCTCAGTGAGGAGATTGGGAAGAAAGAATGATCTCATTTTAAAAGCATAAAGAAGCATCTCCATTGTCATTGTTACTCTGTTTGCAAAAACAGCAGGAAAGAGAACAAAATAAGAAAAGCTAAATTATTTCATTAAGTACTAAAATATGTTCTTTGAAAGAATTTATGACATCATCATGCCATGCAGTATGAAAAATGAGCTTTCCTTTTGGTAGGAGCACATGTCACTGGTGGAATCATGAGTGGATTCCACAAGCCTATCCCATTTGACTGGCATCTTTCCAAATGAATAGAAAAACCTTGAGATTGCTTACTCTATAAACAGGACAGAGCCTATCACATGATTTAGGGCTACTTCTGGTGGGTCTCCGTCTTGGAAGCATTGTTGGATGGTGCCCTGAGAACCCAGGAGGCCCCACTGCCCCATGGATGCCCCCACTGTTCCCCAGCTTGAGGACATCAATGTGATGAGGTCCTAGGATAGACTGCTGAAATGACAGGTGTCTGCAATAAGCAGCGGTGAATTTTGTGTGCATAGGAGAGCTGCAAAATGCATTATGTTTTGATACTTGTAATAAATTGCTAGGCTCACGATTTCTTTGGCTTGAATCCAATACTTCTAACTATAGAAGGCCCATTGAATCAATGGAATTTGCAGAAGTGTTTTAGCAAGTTTATTTTAGCTATGATTAACCATTCAATTCCAACTTTATAGACTCTATAGTTAGTGGATTTGGGAGTTTTATTACATAAAACATCCACGTAGACCTTATCTCAAAGCCTAAACTCTGAGAGATATAGGGAAGCTCTTTTCCAGAAAGATTTGTGTAAGGTACTGAACAAGCTGCAACAAATCTTTGTCAGAGCCATTGCCAGTATGTTTCCAATGGAGCATGAGAGACCTAAGGACATTTTATTAACTAGTTTGAGGCTTGGGGTGGGTTGGAGGTAGATATCTAAAAAGGGTTGTAAACATTCACAGGCAAACCACATAACAATCGCCAGAAACATGCTGACTCATTCTAAGTGAAGGAGGTTGTTTTCCACATTCCCAGATGCAGAACTGTGGTTCTCACCTATCTTTGGAAACACCTTAGTTACCTGTTAGAATTGTCTGTTATGGTGATTTGTCTGTGATGGTGATTTTTCCCAATAAGAAATAAAAGGCGAGATTGCAACTGATCCAAATTGCACTGAACACAAGCTCCTGTGACATTTTGCACAAGAATAACAGGCAGTGTGGATGAATTAATGCAAACATGCCAGATGGTACCTGATTTACAAAGACTCTGGTGAGGCAGCTTTTGGAACAAAATACTTACAGAACTGTCTGTGGGAATGGCAGAGGATTTATGGTGCTTTCAGAATGATGCTTTAATCAACCCAATGGACATTTGTATAGAAAAATGATATCCACATAGACTCAGTATGGGTGTGTGGTAAAAAATAATAAGCAACATAGTCATATTAATGTGGGCAGATCATGGAGACAGATTGAGCAGGGTTTTATTTTCCTGGAAAAGGTTATCCAACAAGAGCTCCCTTTTAAATTGTGGATTTATCTACAGCACTAAACAATGATGACTGAATAATTTTGTATATTTAATATTCTGGTCAGAATGCTTTTGGAGCACATGGTAAGTAGTGTATTAATAATCCATTATGCAACTAGTTCCATGGTAGAGCAAGGGAAGGGGTATACAAGGAAGAGGAGAAGACGGAAATATGTTATAGCTGAATAAGGTTGATGGGTGTAAGCTGCAATTTTCTCCAATGCATGGTTTGTTTGTTTTTTTAGACAAGTTGCTTCTGGAGTGGTGTCACTGGGTGAATGTCCAAGCCACCCTTCCAAAAGCCATTCTGCTCTGAGTTTTTTTGCCCTGCTTTCTTGCTGTCTAGCACTGGAGAAAATGATAGCCTAGCACCATCAATCTTCTCCTCCTGCCATCCACCATCACTGATTTTCTCTTTCTTTCCTCCCACCCCTAACTGATAAAAATGACTGATAGATTGTTGCAATATATGATCACTACAGCCAAATTGCTCTATGCACAGAAATGGAAGAACTCAGTAGCAGCAACAGGAGATGATTGGATTATAAAAATCATGGACTTGGCCGAGATTGACAAATTAACCTGTTTACTAAAAGAAGAGACACTTGAAAGCAATGTGAAAGACTAGAAACCTTTTGTTCATTTTTCATATGAGGAAGAGAAGGACTTGCCAGTTCTGAGTTTTGAAGAATAATCTGAGGAGAAATGAGTCAAAACTGGGAAGCCTAGAGGTTGAAGCTTATGTTGTTTTCTTTTGGCGAGGAAAAATCATCTACATTTTCTTTTTTCTTTTATATCTTTTTCTATTTTTCTTAGCATTCTTTGTGTTTATACTTTATATTTCTTTTCTTGGTTCACTTTTTTGACTTTTAATGTAACTTTAAAAACTTTTTAAATAAAGTTAATTTTTAAAACGACGAAGGTATTTTGGTGTTTCAGGGTAGGCTGCTGAATTCAACAGATACAAGTAAACCTTTCCATTCTGCACTGTACAATGACAGAGTACTATAGTCTCACTCTGTTGTCCCAACTTCACACCTAGTAAAGCCATTGTAAGCCTACCACAGATACCTAAGCACAATAATATCCTTGGTTTCTTTTTACAACAGAGATCATAAGAAAGGAAAAGGCATGCATTTTGTATTGCTTAGCATAGTAATTTATTTCATATTTGCATATAGGTACCCATATTTTAAAAGTTCAACTATCACACAATCGATATTTGTTCATTTTTGTTACAATCTTATTTCTTTTCTCTTAGAAATCCAAAGTCCTACTTCCAAACTATGCATTTAAGGCCCCTTCTACACATCTGTACAAAATCCAGATTATCTGCTTTGAGCTGTATTATCTGGCAGTGTAGACTCAGTGAATCCAGTTAACTTCCCTCCCCTGCACAGCTGGGGGAGGGAAGCAGCTTTGCCACCTTCACCGGTAAAGACTACTTTCAACAGAAAATAGATCCAGTCAGATTTACTTTCTGTGGGGTGGAGCTATAGAGATGAGCATTCCATGCCCTTTGTTCATTCTTCCACAATAAACTGACCCCCACCCCCACCCACTAACAGTATAATTCATTGGTCACCTGCGGGGACCAGGTAGGAATTTTCCACCCCTATGTTCTAGGGTTTTGCTTTTTTTTGTCTACCTTCTATTGTTGTGGTTGCTTAAATAGGCTACATCCAAGGCACCTCCTTTGTATGTAGGTCAGGAATGGAAACCCTCACCTGTGGTTCAAATAACCCAAGTGAGGGTGAACGGAAATGGTTTAGGAATGGGACATTATGGCCTCAATTAATCCTTGGGGCATAATTCTCCATTATGTTTTTCTTAAAGGTCACCCAGGATTACTTCAGCCAGGGACACTGGATTTTTCACCCACATTCGGCGAGGGATAAGTCAGGAAGGACCACCACATCAGTTTCTTTCCATACCAAATTCTTACCACACTTTAGAATTTGCTGCAAGTTACAAGTTCCAAAGTTTAATTAGATAAATTCCATAAAGTTGCCTATAGTTTTACCCATACCTGTTGTGCTGTCTCTTTAATTTGCTGGGTTGGATGACAATGTGGAATATCTGCCTTGATATTCTGGATTATATGGCAGTATAGAAGGGTCCTCAGTCTTCATGTTTCTAAAGGAGACAATGATCAGGCCTTAACATTCTAAATTTAAGTGAGACTGGGAGCCCTTCTACACTGCCAAATAATACAGATTATCAAAACAGATAATCCACATTATCTGAGCTGGATTATCTGAGGCTGCACTACCATATCATCCAGTTCAAATTAAATAATCTGGATTTTATATGGCCATGTAAAAAGTGCCAGGACCAACTATGTCACATACTTTCTCTGTACCTTTAGATCAAACTTTAAGGTCTAAACATCAAGCCAGTGAATTAAAGTCTCTATGAGTCAGGATTTATTTCACATTTAATTGGTTTATAGTAAATTATATGAGCTTAGGACACCCAATAAATGACTAAGTGATTAGTCTATTTTCTGCTACACCTCCCAATTTAATATGCACAATTTTAATTGATGCGATGTTTTCCCTGCTTGGTTCCAAGACATTAGGAAAGATAAATAAAACTAAGCCTTCTACTAGTGCCTGCACTTAGGTGTTTCCATGGGCTCAATAGATCACCCCAAATTGTTGTCATCTATTTATTCTTCTTTCAGCCATGTAATAATGTTTGGAAGCAGGCCATTATGAATTAAAATGTCAAATAATAAGCATTATTTCTAATATTTCACTAATAGTAATAACTGATACATATTTTACTTCTATCTTGCTTATCTGCTATATTTCTAATATTTACTCCACCAATCAATGGCAGTGTTATTAGGCTTGGGCAAGTTCATTCGGAAGCTTCTAAAATTGTAATTAATTCGGGGAAAAATCCCTTTTGAACCAATTTCGAGCCATGCAGGAATAGTGGGAGGAGTAATTCCGAATTTAAACCACTTACCCATTGTTTGAAATTATTTTTGGATGTCTCCCACACTTATTTTGATTTTTAGAACAATTAAGCATCTTTGGCAAAGCCTCGCAGTTTCCCTTCTTGAAGGCCACGTTTTAAAATCTCGCAGTTTTCCTTCTGTTAGTTTTAAAATCTCACGGTTTCCCTTCCCTGGCTGGTGGTGTAGGGCGATGCAGAGGGACAAGGTGGCCGTGGCTAAGAACACCTCTCCTTGAAGGCCACCCCCCCCCCCATGGCCTTCAAGAAAAGCTGTGCTTAGCCATGCCCACCTCGTCCCTCTGCATCGTAGCTCACCGCCAGGGAAGGGAAACTGCAAGATTTTAAAAGTGTTAGTTTGGCTTCTCAAATGGTCCTTCCACACAGCTCTATATCCCAGAATATCAAGGCAGAAAATCTCACAATATGTGCTTTGAACTGGGTTATCTGAGTCCATACTGTGATATATTCCAGTTCAAAATATATAATGTGGGATTTTATTCAACTGTGTGGAAGGAGCCTTAGTTTTAGCCTTGCTTTGTGTCACAAACTACAGGAGCACATGGTCACTCCCACCTAAGCCCATGGGACATTTCCCTTTCCTGTTTTTTTTGGAGGGGGACAGGCATGTAGCCGGGGGGGGGGGGCAAATTCTCATGGTGGTTCACGAAAAGGCCTTACTGGTGCATTATTTAAACTGTTATGTTTATTCGTATCATGATCTGATAACCATACTCAATATATCCCATATGCATGAGGGTATTGGGGTAATGATACAAAAGGTTTGCTAGGCTAGACCCTCTTTCACTCAGACTCAGCCCCCCCCGAAACTCAGCCCCCCCCAAACCCCGCCTGAAAAAAATTCAGCCGCTCCCCCCCCCCCCGAAACGAAATTCTGGCTACGGGCCTGGGGGGGGGGGTTAGAATATTGACCTCTCACTGCTTGGTACTTATTGTGTTTGTCCAAACCTCTCTTTAGTCTTTTGACTGTTCACTCCAGGCCTTGATAAACTAATCGATAAAGCAATGAATTGGTGGAAAAGAAATCCATTTTGGAATGCTTTAGAATGAACTTTTAAAAATCTGCTAAAGGTGCTGAACACTATCCCTAAAATGGGATTGGCATTTTGGAGAGTTTCTTTAAAGTTTGGACTATAATCCATCTATAGGCATGAGATGAGGGTGCAAATTCTTCAGTTTAGTGAGCTCAGCTCCAAATAAAAGGAAAGGGCTATGTGCTCATCTGCAGTTCAAATACCAAAGCCATATCTTACTAGAATTTAGAAAGCTTAATTGATTTCTTCCTGCAACTTGCAGATACTCTCTCAGAGGTTTATACATTTATTATGGTAAGTCAACATATCCCAATATAGGGATTAAAGGAGGCTGTAATCCCCTCACTTCACCTTGATTTAGGAACAGCCTATGTTTCTCTCATGTTCATTTGTTTTCATGACAAGCTATGAGCAACTATGCTTGATAGTTGCTGCATAACACATGGTGACAATGCCAAGGGGTGAGCCTAAACCTCAGATTTTAATCCAAAATCTTCAGTGTTTTGAGCTATTCTGAGCTGGCAATTCAAATCAAGGATAGACTCATGCTAGATCCCTGCAATCTTACTTACCTGTCCTCCAGGTGTGTGTCCCCGCCCTTTGCTGTATAGGATAACCTGATCGGTAAAGCTAAGGGATTAATGCATGCACACACCAATTGATACAACCAGGTTTCTGTGATTATTTAATTTATATTTATTTAAAACTTTTATATCCCGATCTTCTCACCTTTGTAGAGGGACTCAGGTTGGCATGCTCATACAAATCAAGTCCTGAATAGCAGTTGTTTCACTGTTCTGGCATTCACCAACTATATATACAGTATGTGCAAACCTAAGAGGAACATAGAAGTCTGGCATGCCCATGGAATATCTCATGGAGAATTTGCACAGTCTAATATAAGCACATATCACAAACATTCCAATTCCACTTGTCTGAGCTGCACAGCAAATGAGAAGTGCTATTAAAAAGTGACACATTTCTCTTTAAAAGAAGGCTTGGAAACAGGGAGCTTTTATAATCAGAATTGAGAAATCTATGTGAGCATATAAAATATAGGTGGTATGCATTTTATGCTCCCTAAGAGGAAAATAAAGGCATCTCATATTGGTGACTGGAGTTAATAGGAACTGATAAATTACTTTCCATCCCATTGGGTAAGAAATCTCAGAAGTTTTAGCTTTCCATTGTCAGATAAATTACTTCTGCAATTCCACCAGCAGGAGTGAATTTAACTATGGTGTGTGGGTGGATGGGTGTGTATTTTAAATCTTATCAGTGTGTGACAAAAAGTCAGGGGGAAAAACACAGTTTTGTAGCTGCCATGTACGAATGCACAGGTTCCATGGGGTATGTTTAGAAAACTCTAATTTATGAATACTACCTGCATATTACATGCTGACTTGAAAGTTCAGAATTGTTCGGATGTTGGGAGACTGTTCTTCAAGGCTTCTCAGCTACATTGCCTAGAGAAACCAGGAGAGAACAGAGAGGATTATGGCTTGAGCTACACAGGGCTTGTTTCACACTCCCCCAAGCATGTCCCTTTTACTTGGGGTTATTTGAGTGCATTCTGAAGCTAGTTAAAATATCACACTGCATATGAATTTACTTATTGAAGTCTGAAGTTATTTTATGGATCCTAGACATTAATAAAAGATTAGATGGTTTTAAGCTGAATATAACATCTTGGAGAATGACTTTTCAAACAGTATCTTGAAAAAAGGGAGGGAGGAAGAATTGTCCCCAATTCCAGTGACCTAAATCTAATTGTCTGTCTTATCTACCCATTGAATCAGTTGAACATGCATAAATGTCAACTTACCAAGTTAACATGGCTATCATGGGTAGATTCCTCGTCAGGAGTAAGAATGAGATGTAGACTATATGTCAGAATCCAGACGCCTTTAAAGAGCCAGACACAGAGATAAAGTCCAAACAAAGTTTATTAAGACAACAAAAAAGACTCAGGGACACTTACTTCAGTGTATCTGGCAAAAACAAAAGGTTTCAAGCAGTTTACAAGGCAAAAACTTAACTTGGCAAATAATCTGGATTAAACCGACATATAATCTGGGATAAACAAAAAGTTGAGCAAAACGCTCCAAAGTCACAGAGTTCAAGGTATGCAAGTAAACAAGGTGGAAGAACACAAAGCCGTAGTCCAAAAACAGTCTGAAGTCAAAGATATTAGAGTCCAAAAAGCAACGTCATTGTCCAGGCAGTCCAAGATCAAGAAGAGGGGAAGTCAGGACTTACAGGAATCCAAAGCCAGTCAATACACGGAGAAAGCAGCAACCTGTAGTTCCAGGACCCAACAAGAGAAACGGCAGTGACAAAGACCCAGGCACGAATCCAACACTTTGCCTCCTGCAAAGTCCCATTACTCCAGTGCTTACATTTATCTTACAACTTATTATCTGTTGATGAGCTATCCTCCACCATTTCCTCATCGCTATCAGCTGCTTTAGCCTCCACAGCTGATCGCCAACACCCCTCTCACCAGCTTTTCCATCTCTTGTAAAGACTTAGGTCTCCTCATGTATCACTAGATTGCCAGTCCCCAGAAAACCCTTCAAAAGTATCGCTGGATGTAGGTTGTGTACACACATCTCTAACTTCTTGCACACGAGTCCAATCCAACCCATCCTCTTCCTCGTCACTACTCCCAGACCCATCACTTCCAGATTTACATCATTAAACATTTTGACAACCCAACACCCACCCAAGTTGCCAAGTGGATGGGTGGGCATGAAAGTGAGTGTGCGCATAGGTGAGTGGGCATATGGATGAATGAGTGAGTGAGTAAAGTAGTGGGCAGGTGGGCCAGTGAGGGGGATGAGTGGGCAAGCAGATCGGCGAGTGAGTGGAAGAGAATGAGATAATTTACCAGTTTTATGTATTGGAGGAGTTTCTAGGCTCAATACTACGTAGAATTCCCATAATTTTAATAATCAAGGGAGATATGCTAAAAAATTTCACCAGGAATTACCTTGTTTTTGCTACAGCTTCCCCAATAACAAACACTACTATTGATCTGAGACAATGGCAATTGGAGTCTATGAACATCTGGAGAGCTTTATGTTTCCCATCCTTACTCTTAATTGTATTTTGACCTTTTTTGGTCTTGAATTTTTCAGAGATATATATAATAAATTTAATAATTACTAAACTTGGAGAACTTGAGAAATAGAAAAATATGGAATTGATGTGAATTGACTAACTGCAACAGCCAGACTACGTTTAAGGATCATGTAATTAACTACAAATGTATTGTTTTATATGTTTTAAAACTGTTTTAATGTATTTCATAACTCTATTAGTATATTTGTAATTGTACATATCCTATGGCTTCATATGGTTGCCTACTTGTAAGCTGCCTTGAGTCTCCCTCCGGAGTAGAGAAAGGCGGGGTAGAAATTGCATAAATAAATAAATGAATGAATGAACAAATACAGTATATTCTGGCCATTTTCATAGATATGCCAACAATTTTTAAAGAATTGCAGTGTGTTAGATCTTCACCACACTGCTCTGAAATAGAACTGTCTTTGCAGATGACTTGGCATCAACCTGTTAAGACAGCAATCATTTCAACACACATCTTGCCATGTAAATGCACTGTTGGTTGCCATTTCCTAGCAAACTGAAGACAGAACCTGACAGCATCCAACCATTGTCAGTGAAAAAATCAGTTTACAACATGAATAATAAGAGAACCTCAGCTTCTGACACCCCAAATAGGGAATTGGATTGGCCCACCAAAGAAACTCTTTTTAACTGCAAAACTTTCCCCTATATCTGGAAAGACCAGTTCCTAAGCCTATGAACTGTGTATGTGACTGTCTATTACAGGTAAAGTCTGTAACCAAAAACATAATAATAGAATCAAGGAGTTGGAAGAGATCATAAAAGCCATCCGGTCCAATGACCTGCTTGCAGCAATACACATTCAAAGCCTCCTGACAGTTGATCATCCAAGCCTCTATTTTACAACCTCCAGAGGTAACTTTTTCTTACCAGACAGGAATACAAACAAAAGAGCTATTTGAAAACCCATAAATAATGTAGTTAATCTTAACAACAAGAATGGGAGAAGTTGATTTCCTTATGATGCTTCCATTTCCTATCATCCCCAGGTTTTTGATTTGTTTTGATCCTTGGTCCTCCTTTCAAATGGCTGGGGGGGGGGGGGGCAGAGGTTGCAGGTAAAATCTAGTTGTGCTTTCTGACTGTCAATGTGGAGTTGTAAAGAAAAGGCATACTTGACATACTCCTTGGTACTTCAACCAGGCATTCAGTAGAAATTCGACTTGCAAAATCTATGCAGGTTTCCACTTGTTTATTAGCAAACATCACCTGAAAATACTTGACTATAATGTGTACTCGTGTAATTAGCATTTCACTATGAAAGCTAAGGGGGTTCTTTAGCCTGCTGCTGTGGATGCTGAGCTAAAGCATTGCGTGCCTCCTAATTAATCAAGACTTGTTAAGACCACTTACAATCGCAACAGTTGAGGGGGAACCTAAATGCCTATGAGAGAAAAGCCCTTTAAATGTATAGCCTGAACACAGAGAGAGAGAGAAAAGAGAGAAGACAAAAGAGGTCTTGTCAAATATAAAATAGAGGTAGCCTGTAGAGACTCCACAAACAAAGGCTGGGCTATGATAGCTAGCATGATAGCCATCTAATTGTTGTTACCAGCACTGTCTCTCCAGCCACAAGATACCAGTTTATTTTCTGGTTCATGTAGCTGCTCTGTTTCTGATGTCTCTGGAGACAATTAGTTCTGAAGCCAGCTACACCATTTATCTTACACTGGGGACATTTGTCCATGTCCTGTTTCACTTAAGTGTTTACTAATGTAGTGAAGTTTTTCATGAAGGAAGAGAAGCAGCCGCATTCTGAAAACTGTTTAGCGAAAAGGAATGCATTGGGGTTTGTCATATGTTCATCTTTCTGAAACTGTAAATGTTTGCTTGAATCAAATTGCAGTTGAAGCTGCGGTCTTGTCCTTGAAGAGCTAAATGAGCATAATTACAAAATAAATTACACATTTGCATCTTTTTTATTTTTCCAAGAAGAAGAACTCTGTTAAAAAATTACGTACAGTATATTCTGGCGTATAAGACTACTTTTTAACCCAAGAAAATCTTCTCAAAAGTCAGGGGTCATCTTATACGCAGGTGTAGTCTTATGCATGGGAGTCGTCTTTATATTTTAACTGGAAAAGTTGGGGGTCGTCTTATACGCCCATTCGTCTTACATGCCGGAATTTACGGTACATAATGTGTTGTTTGGTGTGCATGCAATATTTGGAGTGTCCAATCTTTATATTAATGTGTGTTCTATCAGCTATAGAAAACACATTTTACAATAGAGTAAGAGAAATCAATGTTAGCCATTTGTTTTAGATGGGGGGATCCATTATGGGTTGCCTTCCCTACCACAAAGGAAAACCTATACCTTTTCTTCCCCTGATCATTGAATTGCTCTCATTCTTGGCTGACACCCCCCCCCCCCCCCAAATAATCCCAATAACAATTTTCTTTTTAAAAAAACATTTAAACATAGGAACAGTAATGGTCCTTGCCTACAACAAGTCATTTTACCAGTTAATGAAGATTCTCATGACAAGAACTTCCCACTCATACATTATTTTGCCGTATTAAAAAAGCTAAAAACTTTAAAGTACACCTCCCAATAGCCAAATAAGCATAATACCAAAATATTAACATTTCAAACCAAAAATAAGTGAGTTCAGAAGGTATAGAACTTCAAAATTGTGATCAAAGTTGTGCAGTTCTTATCTAAAAAGGGACCTCACATCTGCAGTAAAGTGAATGTGTTCAAAACATGTGCAAAAAGGATTTGTGCAGTAAGAAGAAAGGCTAGGCAGGCATTCTCCTGCTTCAGTCAGGCTGGACTTTCCACAGGAGAACCAATTTGAGGAGATGCATATGAAAATGACATAAGAAACAAGGGAAAGGATAAGTATAGTAGACAAAAGGTGTCAGACATAGTCTTCTACTTTTGTATAGAATAGCTATCTGTTTCTGTTCGCTTCATTCATATGGCCCCATTTTTAGTTTTGAGTGCTGCTTTCGAAAATGGGGCCTTCATCTGACTGAATGAAAAAAAATTGTCCCATTGGCTAACATGGGAGGGCTTCCCTCGCTCCCCTTCCCCTCAGTTTCAGGTCTAGAGCATCTCACCATTTCACTGATCCTCAGGCTCTCTCCAGCATTCATTTGAGTTGTTAGGGTTGATGGGACAAACCCCTGTCTCTGAATCCAGATAGGCAAAATGTAGTTTGTGGCTCATTGATGTTGTTTTTGCAGCCCTTGACTCTTTTTAGGGCTCCATTATCTTTTTAAATTGGTAGCAAAGCCCCCCTGTACTTTTCAACACAGAGTAACTTGAAAAGAGACTCTCTTCAAGTGTGTGTATGTGGCCTGCAAGTCCAAAGTGCCTGTGACTGCCAGGGCTTGCAGCTGAGCGCCGAGCACCAAGTGAAGCACAGAGCACCTCTTAATAGGCACTCAGCCTAGTAAGCATCAATGAGCTACAGCTGCATTTTGCCTTGCCAGATTCAGACACAGAGGTTTATCCCACCAACCCTAACAACTCAAATGAATGCTGGAGAGAGCCTGAGGATCAGTAAAATGATGAGACTCTCTAGCCCTAAAACTGAGGGGAAGGGGAGAATGGGAAGCTCACCCATTGCTGCCAATGGGATGAAAATCAGGCAACCAAAGAGTTACCATTCCCACTTTACTTTCATTTCGCTGATATTTCTGTACCAGAAGGATGTACCGTTTCTTGCAATCCAAATGGATGGTACAAAACAGAAACATGAAAACCCATGACTACTCAGACAAAAGAAAAGAAATCTAGAGAAGTGAAATAATGAGTTAAAACATAAAAGTATAAAGTGCTTAAGATCATAAGGACACCAGATCCCATGTAATCTTGGAAAATAAGCAGGGTCAGCTCTGGTTAATACATGGATGGGAGACTGCCAATGAATGCCATGCTGTAAGATACATTTTAGAGCAAGGGTGTCAAACTCAGATTCACCAAGAGCCACCTCAGCCTCGTGGCTGCTTTCAAAGTGCTGTTGAATCCATGGGCAGAGAACCTGTGGAGACAGAGTGCCAACTAAAATTCTTTTACAAAGACGCAGGTTCGCAGCTTGGGAGTGATCCTGGATTCATCGCTGAGCCTGGAACTCCAGGTCTCAGCTGTGGCCAGGGGAGGCTTTGCACAGTTAAAGCTTGTGTGCCAGCTGCACCCGTACCTTGGGAAGTCTGATCTGGCCACAGTGGTCCAAGCTCTGGTTACATCCTGCATAGATTACTGCAATGCACTCTATGTGAGGTTGCCTTTGAAGACTGTTCGGAAACTCCAACTAGTCCAACGGGCGGCAGCCATATTACTCACTGGAGCGCCATACAGGGAGCACACCACCCCCCTGCTACGTCAGCTCCAAAGGCTGCCAGTCCACTTCCGAACACAATTCAAAGTGCTGGTCTTGGCCTATAAAACCCTATATGGTTCCAGTCCAGCTGACCTATCCGAACATATTTCCCTCTACATTCCATGTCGTAGTTTAAGATCTACTGGAGAAGCCCTGCTCTTGGTCCCACCGGCCTCGTAAGCATGTCTGGTGGGGACGAGGGACAGGGCTTTCTCGGTGATAACCGCTTGCTTGTGGAATTCCCTCCCTAGCAAGATTAGATTGACGTCCTCCCTCCTTTCCTTTAGGAAAAAACTAAAATCGTGGTTTTGGAACCAGGCTTTCGGTGAGTGACCACAGTAGCACCAGGAATTTTGAACTGGACCATACGACTATTATGATAATTGGAAACGGCTTTGTGATGTAATTGGAAATGGCCATGTGATGTGATGTGACTATTTAATTAATATTATTTTTAAATTTTATATATTCATGGTTTTATATTGTTGTTTATTGATATTGTGGCATTGAATTGTTGCTTATGTTAGCCGCCCTGAGGCACACACACACACCCCCGGCAGAAATGCTGTAAATAAATAAAAACAAAGGAGTTGGAGCTCTTTAGCTTTTACCCAATTTGGGTCCCCATATGTTATTGAACAACAACTCCCATCACTTTGAATATCTGCCCTGTAAAGGGGGACAATTGGCATTGCAACCAAACAGCACTTGGGGTTCTGAGGTTGGGGAAAAGTCAAAGGAATTTTTTACAATCAGACATATCCATGAGACTTGTATCTAAATCCAAACCCACCATCCTGACTAAACAGAACAGATGTTCTGAGGATTCCTTTCCTAAACAAACCTTATAAAATTCATGGGGTCACCATAAGTCAATGACAACTTAAAGATACATGTGTACCTAAAGAGCTTTAGAAGAGTAGAAGAAGATATTTATACAAGGCTTTTTGCTAATGGTACAATCCGTGTATACTTCAGACAAAGCAAGGAAATTGCACGGCAATTTCAACCATTAAGATAAGGCAAGAAAGGTGGCAATATAAATAACAGTTAAAAATAAGATTTAAAAAAACACAAGGAAACAATGCTATAGTACCACATTCAGCAACTTCTGAGAACACATACAGACTGATTAAAAAGACCAGAAAAACCCCAGATTTGTTCCTATTTTGTCTTGTTGAGACAGCAAATCTAGAGGGCTTAATGTTTACCCACATTGATTTCTACCTCCTCCTTGGGTCAGTTATGATTTGAGGAGCTTTGCGACTGGGAGAAGAAAAGGCTTAAGAAGATGAGGAAATGTATGATGCACACTCTGAAGTCATCCACAGCAGCAAATAAATGTATAAAGACAATAATCTTCCCTTGAATTTCCTCCTTTGTCCTGAAATCTTTGGGGGAGGGGGGAGAACAGATCTAAAAACCATAGTCAAAGTGAATTAAATAATCTTTTAGCCAACACATATCTCATCTGTTTTGGTACTGTTTGTGCATATCAGAAGCAAATATGCTGAGCAATTCATATGGGATGACTAAGAACCTCATCAGATGGAGGTCCATAAACTGAGGGACAGCAGGGGAAACTGTGGGGCAGTGGGGAAAATTGCCAGGCAGCACCCTGCATTGTCCCCTTACCATCACATGGCATTTCCTGTCTGCCCCTGGCTTCATGAATGAGAACACAAGTAAGCTGTGTTCTCAGGGTAACCTCTGAACATGCTGCAGAGACGGAGCCAGAACAGAGCCCTGCTGGAAGTAGCCCTACATCATGCGATGGGCCCTGATGGGCTCTATCTTGGCTGCGTTTTGGCAGCAAAAGAAAACCCCATGTGACGTAGTCATGGATAGCTTTTGTCAGCAAGGACAAAACATCATGCCACCTTTACAGTAGAAGCAGATTGAATCAGGCTGATATTTAACGCATACAATGTAATATTATATATTGCTAATGTTACAGGATACTCTGATTTATGATAAAATAATACAGCTATTGATGGTTGAACTTCCAAATAATTTGCCATATGACCTAAAATATTTTATGGATTCATCAGTTCCTAAACATAACTTTCAGGGAGAGAAAAAAGGACTGTTCTTCCCCTGGGTGAATCAACATCTCCCCTCAAAATTTGTGACTTTAATTGAGCAGTGGAGGACTTATAGCCTTCAAGGGATTGTTGGACTAAGATTGAATTTAATGGGAAGTGCAAACTAATAACATTTAAAGGCTCACAGATATCCTGACTATATCTTTACTGAATAGCTCTTTGAAATCAAATGTTAAATACTATTAAACATAGGGTAGAGCATTTTTCTGGATTAATGCACCAGAGGGGAAATTCCATTCCATTATTATAAGAATTTAATTTCCTCCTGTTTTATTGCATTGTCTTGAAAAGTCCAAACTTAGTTTTGCATCTGCCTGAGTTCTCAAACTAGTCATCTTTTCTACTAAGGAGTAAAATATCTTTTCCCCCCCCCCTTTTTTTTTTTTTTTTTTTTTGTCGTGTCAGGAGTGACTCCTGGTGTGAGAGAATTGGCCCTACCCTGGACTCATTCTGCCTCCCAACTGAGTACACCTTGGTTCATGAGTACACCTTGGTTCAGAGAGAACTACAGCTTTGTTAAAAGTGACATTTGGCAGGAAAGGCTTAGCAATCATGTATAGAGATCTTTATCCTGTAATCACCCAAATGGAGACCTACATGGTTCAAAAGGCATACCCCAGTGTCCCAAATAGGACACTTTGATATATACCCCCATCTAGATAGCAAGGCAGAGAGATTGTAGAAGTGGAGTCTCTCTACAAGAAAATAACATATTTTTGAACAACTGCAATATCACTTCCCTTCATGAATTGCAATGACTGACAATATCTGAGACCTCATAAACCTGTAGGGCTTAAATGAGTTTTATAAAAATCTGACTGAGCCTGTGAGATCAAGAAAATGAAAAGGATAAGGCATCTGTTTTCATCTAACATGCACAGGAAAAGGGGGACAAATAACAGTATTGGATGGAACAGCTGTTCATGCAACTGATGCTTTTCTGACTCCGAAAGGGAGAAGTGACTAATCTTTGTCTCAATATTAGCTAGCAATATTACGGACAGACTAAGCCTTATCCATGCTGTTAATCCAGGATATGTTATCATCTTGATCTCAATAGCAAGATCGTTCTGAAAGTCCTTATTCAAAAGTAAACAGACTGACATTCAGTCTACATGGGTCAGAATGAGTAAAATTACAGCAGTAGTAACTTTGGTATAGGGAGGGTGCTTGTTGTAAAATATACTCTTTACACACATCTTTAAAGGTTCGTTGATGTGCATTCTAGTATGCAGTTCGACATACACTTTGTTTACCTCATAGCAATACCCCAGTAAAGTGAAGCTTTTTTGTCTCAAGCAATGGCCGCTGGAAGTTTTCATGTCACTGAGAAAGAGAATCTGATCTGGTTTTTAATCAGATGTGTAAAGGAGCAATGTAAGGCTATCTGGAGCTCAGCACTTTGGAGAGGTCAATTAAAGTTGGACTGAAATCTAGAACAGATTTACTACCCCATTGACATGGAGTCTATTAGCTCCCATTGTTCTCAGGTTCTTGTCAATTTCAATTCAGTAACACTGTTTACAAGTGGTCCCTGTGAACAAGGTAGTGAATGCACTTTGAGTTTTCATTTGGTTTCAAGTTTGGCACTTTGAATATGTAGTTTAAAGTTCAGATAGGCATCTTTTTTTCTTTCTTTCTTTTTTGCCATATATACTCAAGTATAACCAGCCCACATATAAGCCGAGACACCTAATTTTATGACAAAAAACTTGGGAAGCACATTAAGTCGAGTATAAGCTGAGGGTGGGAAATGCAGCAGCTTCTGGTAAATTTCAAAATAAAAATAGATACCAATAAAATTACACTAATTGAGGCATCAGTAGGTTAGATGTTTTTTAATATTTACATAAAACTGTAATTTAAGATAAGACTGTCCAACTCTGATTAAATCATTATTCTAATCTTCTTCAATGTAAATGTACTTATGTACCCTTCCAATAATCACCATAGTTTATTTTAACTATACATTTTGTGTGTATATGAATAAGGAAAAGTGGGAAAGACTGGCTTGGGTAGGGGGTGGGAAATGTGAAATTTTTGGAATGGGAAGGGGTGTTGAAAAAGTAGGGAAATGATGTGGGAAAGGGTTGCTGGAAAAAAGCAGGGCAGATTGGGGTGGGAAGAGGGCAACTATGAAAGGGTGAATGACTGAGGTGTGAAAGGGGGGCTGGAAATTGGGAAAGGCCCCAGCCTAGAGTGTGGGGAAATTGGGGAAAACTGGGGAAATTGGGGTGGGAAAGAGAGGCAGCTGGAAAAGATTGGGAGGGAAAAAGGCAGTTTGCAAAATGAGTAAGAATGGGGTGAAAAGGGGGGCTGGAAAGGTGGAAAGTTTGTAGTGAGAAGGAGACAAATGGAGAAATGGGAAAGACTGAGGTGGGAAAGGGGGCTGGGAAAGTGGGAGACTGGGGTGAGAAAGAAAGCAATATGGGTAGAAAGGGGGTTCTGGAAAGGTGGGGAAAAACCTAAGGTGGGAAGGAGGGAAGTGGGAAGAACTGAGGAAAGGAGGGTGTGCAGCCTTTCCTCCCTTCTTGGCACAGTGAAAGGAGAGGAAAGTGCATGAGAGAGGAGGACAGGAAGGTGCACAGACTCTTCTCTCAGCACAGTGACCCAGCTGAGTTGCTGTACAGAGAGGTGAGGGTCCTGGCAGGAAGGCGTCTTTCAGCCCCACACCTTCCCACCAGGAGCTTCACTCAAATATAAGCCAAGGGGGGCTTTTTCAGCCAAAAAAGGGGCTGAAAAACTAGGCTTATACTCGAGTATATGCAATATTTACTTATTGTGCAAACAACTACTACTTCTGTAGCCATGAGCCAACCAACCAATTTGAGTAAGAAGTAGATGGACACATTTGCAAAGTGAAAACAGGATTTCTCAGAATAAAATGACTCTCATAATTCCCTGTGTATTCGTGTATTATTATTTGAATTCATTGTTACTTTTTTCTTGCCTTTCTACCAGAAAAATAGCACTGTGGGCATCTAACAAGCCTTCTCTGGAACCAATTAAAAACAGCATTCCTCACAAAAACAGATTAGCAAATCTGAAAGCATGAGAGCTGTACTGGATGAAGCCAAATGCCCATCTTGTGTGTACAATGGCTAAATCAGATTCTCATGAGAAGTTCAGAAGCAGAACATCAGCTGAGTAGCACCTTCCTGCTCATATTCTCAGCCAACTATAATTGGAAAGCACACTGCCCCAGAAACTGGAGGAAATATATAGCCATGATGACTGGTCTCCATTAGTAGTTGTATCATCTGTGATTTTGGATAGAAGGGTGGGCATCACTATATTGAATTCAAGCTCAATTAGCAGCATAAGGCAAATGCTCATGTATCAGGATAAGAGATGGAACCAAATCCAATCCTTCACTCCAGCTAGAGCAAACTCCTTGATTCAATGGACAATACATAGGTGGTGCTTTACCAATCTTTTTCTTGATTCCATTGAAACTACTCTAGCTGGATTGACAATTAGATTTAGGCCCTTGTCATCTGAAAAGTCCAGAGCATAAGACAAATGATTAGCATACATCAGTGGACTTCTTCAGCTAAAAAGGAGCAACATAAGATAAAGCAAGGATCCAGGACTGTGGAATGGTGAAGGAGTTGCTTGGACCTAAATTCAAATTTGCCATTGGAAATGGCCTTAGTAAAATGATGGTCAGCTCCTCACTTGTACAATGGGCTCAGCATTGCCCATATTTTTTAATGAAACTGGTTGAAATTAACAGCTGATGCAATACTAATACATAGTTCACAAATGACACTGATAGAAACTATTCAGCAGCTTTGTCACTTTCCTAAACACAAGAAACATATTTCTCTACAACAAGATGCAGTCATCTATTTATAAGGTTCTGAGTCATGAGAAAATAATAACCACTGGAAAAGAAACTCAATGTGGACCTAACTATTCCAATTCTGAAGCCTAGCATAGATTTATCAATGCACTTTTATATATAAATAGCTTTATGAAATCAGGAACAGCCATTATATTCATGTTTCATCACTAGAGATGCACATTTTGCAAACAGAATAGAGTTAATAGTTGTGATGCTGGCACAGAAGAGTGTAATAGAGCTAGTTCCTTATTTAACAATAGTAAAAAGTAATAGCATACATATTTTGGTGTCAGAAATCTAATCACTGCACACACACACAGCGACACACAGATGGAAAAACCTATTGAATAGAATGCGCCACTTATCTGAATTACTGCATTTAAACTCTCCTCTTTTTCTCATTCTCTCTCTCTCTCTGCATCTCTTGTTATATAATGGATGAACAAAAATGCTTTTGTGCCTTTAATGTTTTACAGAATTCAAAACAACTGAAAAATTTAGCAATGAGAATGCTTTTCAAAAAGAGAAAAGTGAATTGTGAGCATCACCTCAGCAGATAGGTAAAATAAAAAGTGGGTTCTACTAACATATAACCATAAGAAGAGCCATGCTAAACCAACCCCAAGGTCAATGTAGTCCAAAATTATGTTCAAGAAAGGTCAACCAGTTGTCCATGGAACAAGAGTGCAACAGCATTCTCATTCTCCTTGTATCTCTGAAATACAGAGGAATGCTCCATCTGATATTGAAGGGTATTCAAAATCATAGAATTGGAAGAGGCAAAAAGGGCCATCCACTCCAATTCCCTACCCTTCATTGCTATTCATTGACAGCCTCCTCTTTCCTTATTGTGCAATCCCTTTTAGAACTCAGAATGAAACTGCAACTTTTGTTTGCAGACAGGCAACAGTAAAGAGAAAAAAAAACCCCACACATTGACTTACCTGGTACACTATGATTCTCATTTGGCACATATTAATTATGGAGTATATTTTGGTCTGATCATGACCTCTGCACATAGAACTACATAATAAAAAAAATCTTACAATGCCAGATTGCATGTGTGACAATACTTTCCCTCTTTCACTTGTTCTCATTTGGCCACGTAAAATGAATCTTCATTGCAACCCTGATGAAAGAATCTGAGAAGGGAAACATTAGTCAAAGAAACAACCATTGCTTAAAATGAAATTGGCTAATGCTATAGATTAAATCATATAGATAAAATAATCTATTATTTCTCAGTTGGGTAAAAGTCTTAAGAGCTTCAGTGAGATGATTTTTCAATATTTAAGATGGAAAGTTTATTATGGAATCTCACCATTAAAACCAGCAAATATGAAATATAGTCTACTAGACACCTTATTGAGTCTAAACCTGTGGGTCCTCAGGTATTTTGGCCTACAATTCCCAGAAATCCCAGCCAGTTTATCAGCTGCTAGGATTTCTGGGAACTGAAGGCCAAAACATCTGGGGCCCCACAGGTTGAGAACCACTGGTCTGAGAGGTCTGGGTTCAAAACTGACTGACCAACCACAGGCTGATGGCTTTAGCTAAATAATTTCTTCTTTATCTAAAGATAAATATGTACACTTAACTTAGTTAGCCTGCTGTATTCAGTGCCATGTTACTGTTCCATTTGTAATTGTATGAGTAGTACATATTTAAAAGGCTTGGTGAATACAAAGGTTTTTTTCATGATTGCTGTGACAAGCTCTGCACTTGGCAGGAAGGTAATTCTTCACTAATTTTCTTCCCAAAGGACACAACAAATAATTTTATCAATTTTCTTCACATTGAGACAAATTCTTTTTAAAAAAACAACCTCACAGGATTTATTCTGTACACAATTCGAACATAATTGTTTTGCATAGAGAACAGCATTTTATGGACAGGTCAATATTTTCTGTCAGAAAATAATATTTTTTCACAGGCTAGGCTGTCAATCATCTCATCATGTGAGGTTCTACAAATATGTGCTCTTCGAACATGAAGGAGATAAACAGAATTACTGATTACTAAATGGAGTATAGACTATTGACTAATTGATACATGAAGAGAGAGGGTGTGGCTAAGACCAACAAACAAAAAATTCCAGGAAACAAGATGAAAACTAGAAATTACTGAGTACAGGCATGCTAAGATTTCTGTCTCTAATACGTAGGTGGCACCATTCCAGGGACACTGATGGGATTAAGTATTGAAAACCTAAGCCCATTAATAACTATCCAGATGAACACAGTTTACAAAATATCCTGGCAAAATGCATGAAAATGCAGTCTGCGTACATTTCATATTGTACACATCAACATATGTAAGGTCATGCTCTTGCTTTGTGCAAAGTATATAAAATGAGGAAATAGAAAGTAATTTGTTCCTCCACTACCTCACGCTCCTCAAACAAGTCCTAGCTGTCATGTACAGTAACTGGCAGCCACAAAGCCTGCATAGCAAATTAATTAGGATTGAGTGTGATCTGGACTTTAATTCAGTATAATATTTTAAGCACTGCATCCAACACACTTTCACCTGAAATGAATTTGAAAATCCTAGCTGATGGTGCCAGGTAGGAGTTTACTGATGGACTGAGCCTGGAATTGATATGAATGGGAAGGAAAGATGTTTCCCCTGCAGGAAAGCAAATCCTAGACACAATTTTATCACCAATTCACATGTCATAGTAATAATCTGCCATTTGCATTCACTGCCTGTGTGTCTGAAAAATGAGATGCTGAATGAATTACTACAAAACAGATATGGGAAATGCAGGATGATAAGATGTGTGGTGCTTCCAGGTTTTTCTCACAGGCCTTGTGTATATAGCCTATCATTTGGAGAACATCCAGAGGCTTTTCTCGGCTGTCAAAATGTGGATGCCCGCTAGGAATTCAAAGAAAAGGGGTTGCCTACATCCTGGGAAAACCTAGTGAGGAGGAAAGGCAGGAGGGAGGAAAACTGAATAGAACCTTCTTGTAATTGCACTAAAGAAAAGGATGTTAAAGACATTGTGCATTTTGATACAGAAGAGGAATTGATTCACAACACCAGTCAGTGTTTTATTTCCTCAGGTCAGATAGCACTGTAGCTAAAGAAACTGAGTTTACTTACGGCCAAAGCAAGCATGATACAAAAGATTTATCATACTGACTTTTTTTTTTGCTTACTTCATAAATATTTAGGCAGAGGGGGCTTCTGTTTTGATGTAGATAGAGGTTTGGAAGAGAAGGGACTTTACATTTTCCTCAATCCCTCTGGAAAAATCCTACTCACTTCCAAGCCACTGTGCCTAAGAGTAGCACAATAACTGCTCTTTATTTTTGTGAAACTGAGTGCGGATCAGCAGCTAATTGCTCACAAACTGGAACTGGTTCATGGACCACCACTCCAAGTTTAGATGATTCATTACCCCAATGCCATAGAAGCTATCAATCCCTGTTACCTTAACTGGGACCTAAGGCCATTCTCTTGCAATGTGGATGTGCTAGTATGGAACTATCACTATTGCCAAGTATGTGGTGAAAAGCATAACTTCAGGTTATTGGCACAGTTTGGAAAGGTCACATGTTTGAAACACAACTTCCAAACTTTCCTAGCCAGCATAGCCTCTGGCCCTGGATTTTGAAAGTTGTCGTCCAAATGAGTAACTTTTCCAAGTCCTGCTCACTGAATGTATCAATGCAATTCTAAGAAAGGTGACTGCTATGCACATTACTAAGAAAATGAAGTGATACCCCCCCCCCCCAAAAAGCAATCCCTCTTACCTGTCTTTATATCAGAGAAGTAGTTAGTCATGGAGCCCTCCAGATTTTGCTGGATTGTAAGTCCAATCAACCATAGAAAGAATATCTGATGGAAGATGGGATTCACAGTGTAAAAACACATGGAAGATTCCAAGCCCCACCCCTGACATCAAAAGGAAGATGATTTACAAAAGAGTATATTCAGAAGATTAACGGAAAGAATTATTCATGCAGGTGACTCAGAAAAGATGATTTCTTATTGTTGGCATTTGAGCAAAATATGACTCAAGCCAGATCCTGAATCCTTCATTCCTGTTCCATTTTTCATCTGATAAATGAAACTGGGACAGCTTGAGGCTTCTGCTTTTTCTTTTAATTAAATTATGTTGCACAAGGGGAGGAATAACAGACAAACCTACCAGTCTTCACTTGAGAGCTGCCATTTTGTTAGAAAGACTGGAAGGTGCTGCATTTTTCACAGAAACAACAACTATAGCAAGAAAATGAAAGCAAAGAAGTGTGGGATTCACATGAGAGCCTTGAACAATTTGGACACCAAAAGACGACATTATGGGTCCAGATAGAACTCCACAATAATGACAAACAAGTAATGTTGTTACCAGTAACTAATAGGCTTGTGAAATCCGGATAGATCACGATCTGCTTCAGTCTCCCAGATTTCATTGGGGGTCCTGGTCCATTTTTTGGGAGCCTCCCTAATTCAGGAGGACAGAACTCGATCCGGGGAGCTGAAAGATTTGTTTTCTATCTGGCCCAATGATGACAATTAGAGGGGGGGGGGCTTCCCAGGCACCCCTTCCTGTCATTTTAGGCATAATTTGTCCTTATATCCTTCATTAAGACCTGGATTAAAAGTATCAGATTTAAGATACCACTCTTTCTGTGATCCTTTCCCTTTTGTCTGTAGAGGAGACCTGAGTTTAATAAAGGGCTTAAGAAACCTCACTCCCTGGGATCTTTTTCATTCTAGTGGCTGTTTCCCTCCCTGCACTCAATATAAAGAAACCGAAAGCAACCAGTTTTCCACAGCCACTGTTCTGTTGTGGCCGGTAAAAAAATGGTGTGGAGCCCATGCCATTATGGCAGTGGTTCTCAACCTGGGGTCCCCAGATGTTTTTGGCCTTCAACTCCCAGAAATCCTAACAGCTGGTAAAACTGGCTGGGATTTCTGGGAGTTGTAGGCCAAAAACATCTGGGGACCCCAGGTTGAGAACCACTGCATTATGGGCTTCTGAATCAGCAGAAAAAGCTGAACAAGCCAAAAGCAAACATCCAAAATGTGCACAAGCCTACTAACTAGTTATTCTGCAATCATCAAGATGGACATTTTGTGTAACTAAGTCAATTTAATTGGCATTTTACAAGACATTTTCAAATTTGATGCCATTCTTTTCTAATTTTCCCCTTTAAAAAATAACAAAAGTAGTAGAAGAATAACAATGCTTGGCAGCTGTGATGGTCTGGATGAGGGCAAACAAATTGAAATTGAATCCAGATAAGACAGAAGTACTTCTGGTCAGTTGTAAGGCTGAACAGGGTATGGGGTTACAGCCTGTGTTGGATGAGGTTACACTCCCCCTGAAGTCACAGATTTGCAGCTTGGGAGTGATCCTGGATTCATTGTTGAACCTGGAACCCCAGGCCTCGGTGGTGGCCAGGGGAGCTTTTTCACAATTAAAACTTTTGCACCAGTTGTGCCCCTACTTTAAGAAATCAGACTTAGCCACGGTGGCCCACTCTCTTGTTACATCCCATATAGATTACTGCAACACGCTCTACATGGGGTTGCCTTTGAAGACTGTTCGGAAGCTTCAAATGGTCCAACGGGCAGCAGCCAGGTTCCTTACTGGAGCGAAGTACAGGAAACATACAACCCCCCTTCCCCTGTTATGCCAGCTCCAGTGGCTGCCAGTCTCCTACCTAGCACAATTCAAAGTGCCAGCTTTAGCCTACAAAGCCGGCCCAGTTCGGCCCAGCTTACCTATCTGAACATATCCCTCTCTATGATCCACCTCAGAGGTGATTATCTTCTGGGGTGGCCCTGCTCCCGGTACCACCTCCTTCACAGGCATGATTGATGGGGATGAGAGACTGGGCATTTTCAATAGTGGTCCCTCAGCTATGGAACTCCCTCTCTAGTTAAATCAGAGCAGCCTCTTCCCTCCTGACCTTCAGGAAGAAAGTAAAAACCTGGTTATGGGACCAAGCTTTTGGCTAGCAAGTTAGTGCAATATGAGCATATGGAATTGTGTCATGACTAATGGAATGGCCTTGAATTTGTCTCTGATGATATGATTTTAATAATTGTTTTAATATTGCTGCTGATTTTTGTTTTTAATGTATATGTCTTTTTTTTTTACTGTATGAGATATATACATGGCATCAAATTGCTGTTTTTTTTGTAAGGCTGCCCTGGGCCCCCTTTTGGGGTGAGAAGGGTAGGATATAAATGTAGCAAATAAATAATAAACAAGCTCTACAACAAACAATTCCATGAGGTGATTTTTTCCCATTATTGTACCAAGTTGTAGAAACACTGTAACTGTAACTATTACTGTTGACACATTCCTTTCCCAGGTGTGATAAACTGGAAAACCTTCAAGCCGCACTATGTGGCAGTATAATCAAACATTTTATTAGCCAGGAGTATGAATGGGGTGATTCAAGTTAAATCTCAACTCAGTCGGGAAGCAGCCTTATTAACATTGGGGCCAGTCTCTCTCTCTCAGCCTAAAGATGTGAACTAAATACATTAAGACATTAGTATCTGCTGGTGTTTGGTTCTAGGATTTCTCACAGATACCAAAATCCATGGATGCTCAAGTCCTAATATACAATGGCATAGAAAAATAACAAAAAAAGTTTTGCTTTTGGTAATGTTTGTTTGGAAATATTTACAAGCTATGGGTGGTGGGATTTGTAGAAGCAGAATGGAGAGCTGATTGTACAACGTTTTAAATGGAAGTATGACTGCTCAGCCACTGCTAATCCTATTTTGCTGCCATAGAGGTTATGTAATGTCCCAGAAGTGGAAAATGTCACAAAAAAACATAACACTGTTGCACACCAAAAAAATTTGGAAGAGAAGTATGCCACAAATATCTGACATCAGAAATGAAATACCATTATGCTCACACATGTGTTTTTATGTGATTCATAGGCTCCTGTAACAAAATCTCTATTTATATCTAAGAAGCTAACAAAATTAAATCAAACTGACTGACTATTTCTGTTTTGAACAATTACTTAATTTCTGTGTCCATTCCATTTTTCTATCAAAGATAGTGCCCAAACTCTCTTGTGGTAGGTTTTACTATATAATGAACTGTCAATCTTTCAGCTCCCTATTTTGCTGAATTTGGAAAGATAGGAAATACCAGCAATTATGTAGAGTTGTTGCATTAATTCTTAAAAAGATTTTTCAGAGCACTGATTCCATATCCGAGTAATCATGAATCTGCAAAGTACATAACCAATTTACATAATGCTCCTCTCTGCATTTATATCCCCACATCAGGTTTTTAAGGTGTTTGGCTAAGAGGTTAGACTAGCCCAAGTTTCTATGCAAGCTTCTTGATTTGCAAGATTTGAATGAAAGTCTTCCAAGCCAGCATTCTAACCATTGCTTTATACCAGCTCTCCCACATTAGTGCTTACTATATATACTTTCAAAGATTAAACATTGTGGTAGTCTACCAGGCAGACTAGAAATACCACAATTACAATAATATTTTAAGTATACAAGTAAGCTGGATTTAAAGAGACGGAATATCACAATCCTGAGAAGCCCGCCACCATATACTTCCCCAACACCAGTGCCAAAACCTGCCAACTGTGTAGCATTAATAATACTATACTATAGTGTCCCAAAATAGGGCATTCCTGGTATATACTCAAGGGAGATGTTGGAGAAAAGAACCTCATTCATCTAACATCATCCCTCCAAATCGATGCAAATGTTTCATAAAATGGGAGTGACATATTTAATGTTTTTGGAACATGACTATACAACCCAAAAAAGTTACAGCAACCCAGTGATTCCAACCATGAAAGCCTTCAACAAGACATATTTATTATTTTCTCCTAGTGACAATGATGCTGGTGGGGATGGAGAGAAATTTAAACACTTGTTAAAATTGGAGGACAAAATCAAAGCAATGGAATAATGGAAATATAGTTAAATCTCTCTTTATTGAAAAGTGATATGGGTAGTGATGGAATGTTCAAGCATTTTCAAATTCAGTTTTTTCATTTACAGAATATTTTGGAAGTAAAATAGAATATGTTCTGAGCACTTCAGCTGACTGACTTCAGTTAAATGCAATGTAATATTTTGAAGAGGATGAGACATGTTAGCAGTGCACAATTACAACCTCAGTATTTAAAAACCTTTTGTTTCAGAAACAGTAGACTAAGCTTTAACTTTCAGGATTGTCAGATTTCTAAGCATTAAATTCACAGGAAATGCCATCTGTAAGGAAGAATTAAAAGTCCACAGTTGTAATGAGACTCATCATAAATATTTGTTCCATCTTGAGTTCCAGCTCAACCCTATTCCTGTTGTGCAATCTTTTCCATTATAATCAATCAAAAGTTATTGTTTGGTTTGAAACAACCACACGATTTGAGGATGAATTGCCTTTGATTTGTCACACTTCACTTGTAGAGGGTTTTCTTTAGATCTTCAAAGTAATACATTTTTAAAAAAAATCCACAATGTATGCCATTATTGCTTCAGTGGCGAAAATATTTCTTCAAATGTATATTCTGAAGTACATGTGAGCATATCTGTGTGTGTGTGTGTGACATATATCATTTCATGCATGTTATAGTCTGGTTATCTATGAAACATCCTTAAAATCTCAAGCAATAGCCACAATTTATAACCAGACTCAGTTGCTGTAGTTCTGAACAATGGAGAGGCAAATGAGGAGTGAGACTCACCTCTATACTGGATGAACATAGAGATATAATTGCTCCTGCCAAATAACACCACCCCACCCCCAAAGTTTTCTTTCAGATGCCAAATTACTAGCATTGGGGTAAGGGAGAATATTTAAGGGACATAAATCTTGTTTGGGGGACAATTTCTTTATTTGTCCCTAACCATAGCTACACCATTAATGAAACCAATTCACTGTCTACCACCCTAAAAAGCATCTCCACTTCAGAACTATGCACTGTGAGATTGTTTGTCTCTCGCAGTGTCAGACTGTGACATTAAGAAACCTGTATTTTCATGCCCAAGCAGTGTTTTTCTTCATGAAAGAATCTTTCTTCACTTTGTAGGTTTTTCATAGTACTGTCTGAATTAGGCAACTTCATCCTGGCTCCATATCTGGGCTAAAACAGGTCTTCCATTTTCTAGATAAGGATGCATATATTGGAAGGATCCAAATATGTAAAGGTAATATTCAGGTTGCCTTTTCAATATATCTGTCCACCTATGGAATTTGTGTTATATACAATTAAAAGAGAAGCCAACGGAACCAAAAATAAGAAACAAGCTTTTCCAACCAACAGTCCATCAGTTCAAATAAAAAAAAGCAACCAAACCCATTTAACAAACTGAGTCCAATTCCAGTTTAATGTCAGGAACTGAACTAGCCCAAAGCAATTTCATACACAGCAAGGAAGCAACCCCCTTACTTAGCTCATGTAAGGGGTGAGTACGCCAGCCCAGCTTACCTGTCTAAACATATCTCCAGCTATGAACCATCGTGAAGTTTAAGATCAGCTGGGGAGGTCCTGCGCTCAATCCCATCATCATCCCAAATGTGACTGGTGGAGATGAGAGACAGGGCCTTCTCAGTGGTGGTCCCTTGCCTGTGGAACACTCTTCCAAGTGACACCAGATTGGCTCCCTCCCTCCTTTCCTTTAGAAAGAAATTCAAGATCTGGTTGTGGAACCAAGCATTCGATCGGTAGTGGCAGCAATCAAGAATAAGACCCAAACTGTATGAATAACAATGGACTGACCCAGACTCTGATTTTAAACCTGCATGATTTTAAAGAAATGTTTTAATAATGTAATGTTTTTAATGAATGATTTAATTGTATTTTATGTATGATTGTGGTTGTGAAGCCACCCTGAGTCCCCCCTTGGGGGTGAGAGGGACAGGGTACAAATATGAAAAATAAATAAATGAATAAACAAAACTAGTTAAACCAACAACTGAATCTTTCTTCAATTTTTAATGGGCCAACATCCTCTTTTACCCCTGAAGGCATCAGCCTGTCTTCAGAGGTAAAGAGAGTGCTTCTCTTCCAAAAACAATACCACTAAGTATCTGCCATCTAAAGTGACCCCCTTCATTTGTCTAATGATAGGATTGTCCCACAAATAGTAACTTTAATATAGTGTCTTTAAGTGCAAGAAGAAGCAAGAGGCCACCCTAAAAGTAAGCAATGTTAAAGGAACGGAAAATGATCACTGAGACATCGCTAAGTGAGTTTTCTTTGCTACAGAAAATATAGAGATACCCTAACCTCAACCTTTTCCTCTTGGCTCTGAATCCATAAAAGTGGGTCTAGCAGAGGTGACAAAGGCCAAGTATTTAAACTAAATTAGAAATTAGAAATAAGTAACAAGCACTGAGTGACATTTATTTAAAGAGTACTAAAAGAACTGAAATGTTATTGAAGTTTTAACAATGCCATGTAATTTGTCAAAATCAGACTCCTTATCAGAAGATTGGCAGGTACTAAGCACAATGCTTTTTTTCAAAAAAAAATCTAGGAAAATTTAGAAAATTAAAGGCTTGGTTGCTTAAAATTTAAATCAGGAAAATCGGTGCAAAGTATTATTAAGTTTAAGTAGTTGTACATTAAAATAAAAAGACCTCATAAAGAAAAGATCCACATAGCTTCTGCAAACCTATTATTTTTTGGAGAAGTGGCAGCAAGCAAGCAGATGGTGGATCATTGGGAACAATGTACTTGGTGTACTGCAATAAAGAGGAACAGAAGTCTACACTGTGTATGAGACAATTTTAAAAAGTGTATGAGGCAGAACCACGAGACTCAGTGGTGGTAGATAAGTTCAAGGTCAATCCATTCAGGGTCCAGACTTTAATAGAGCTATCCAAACTAATCAACTCTATCCCCAGAAAGACGTTCAGCACCATAAACAGCTTCTTAACTCTGCACAAGCAATTTTAACTCTGGTCACCAGAGTCCTAGGACCTCCTTGCACACACCACTGGAATTGCCAAGTGTCTCCTGTCCTGTGATACTGGAAAAGAAATATGGCATGCAAGGAAGCTGGTTTTGTTTTGTGTGGAGGGAGTCTCACATAAAAAAATAAAATAAAGCTGGCTTCATTCAGAGCATTTCCCATAAGCTAGAAGTCTTTGTGGCAAAGCCCATCAATTTAACTTTTGGATAGCTGGCTAGCAGCCAGTGAGTGCTCCAATTCCATATGCTCAGCAAACAACCCAGCAGCCAGTGTGCAATCCTATTGTCAGGCTGGATAGATAAAATACAGCACAATACTTTTCAAGCCAGATTCCTTGGACTTACTGTGTGACATTGACAAGTCACCTTCTAAAATTAGCACACTCTGATAATGAGCCTATATCCTTCTGCTAACAATGTTAAATCTCCGGACATAGCTGAGCAATCTGGCTATCCTTTAGTCACCTAGCCAAGTATCTGGCCACAGCTTTTTTTAACCCTCTAACAGGGAATGCCAGAGAAGGAAAATAGAAGGAAAAGGAGATTTCAGGAACATTTTTTTGTTCATAGGAGACTGATAGGCAAGGTAAATTGGAAGCAAGAATCCTTCTATAATGAGCTGTGTGTCGGTGGGTGCCAAATGCATGCTGAGCAAGTTTTACACAGATGATCTGGGCCAAATAGGGGGAAAATGTTCATCTTCCTACATGGCTAGAGTGAAATGAAAGATAGGCCTAACTTGGGCTGGGGAAAATGCAGTCCAAAGGCCACAATGTTATACCTAGCACGCCAACCCCCCCACCCCAAATTCCAAGTTTTCTTTTTTTTATATCTTTGAACTATTATTTCCGGGTGATTTTCTTTCTGAAAATATTACAAACCCATGTGGAAAACACACACAACAATCCAGTTTCACCCACCTAATCCCTCATAGGTCCCCCAAACCTTCAGAAGTAATGTTTGTAACTGTCAAAAGCGGTCAAAAATACAAGATTGTAGCCAGAAGTTATATTGTACCTGAGAGGTGACAGGTGACTCAAAGACCAGCAGAACTAGGTTTCACCTCCCCATGCAATTGCAATCCCCTGCTTGAAATAAAATGAGATACTCCCCTTCTACACTGCTATATAAAATCCAGAGTATCTGCTTTGAACTGGATTATATGGCAGTATAGACTCAGATAATTCAGTTCAAAGTAGATAATGTGAATTGTCTGCTTTTATAATCTGAATTATATGGTATTGTAGAAGCAACCATTGATTCCTTTTGAGTTGTTAGCTTCCCTGTGTATTTTAAATTGCCAAGTAGGCTATTGGTGATAGCCAATTTATAATTATTTATACCGGCAGTCCCCAAGTTACAGACTGTAGGTTCTACAGTTTTGTTTCTAAGCTGAATTTTTTTGTAAGTCAGAACAAATACTTTTGTAAAGTGTAATTCCATATATATATTGTTGCAGCTGTGGACAGAATATGAAAAGGTTAACATCCCTGCGGTTTTTGTTTTGCTGTCTGTAGCCCTGTTCAGAAGATTTCTCCTCACTTTCTGTCCCTTGATAACTGGATTTTGAAAAAAATGGCTTGCTGTGGAAACAAGAGTTGATAATAAACCTTCAGTGGTGACACCTTTTACCATGATAGTTCGTACAGGAGTGAATTTCTCTTCCAAGGGGTAGATTTCTCTCACTTCTTGTTGTCTCACCCCCATTCTTAACTATGAGTCATTTGTAAGTCAGATGTTTGTAACTCAGGGACTGCCTGTAATTTTTTGTTATTATGCTTTCAAATCAACTCTAATGTCCAAGATTTATAGAGAGCAAGTTTGCCATTGCCTTCCTCTGATGCTGAGAAAGTCTGACTTGACCAAGGTTGCCCAGAGGGTTTCCATGACTGAGTGGGGATTCTAACCCTAGTTTCCCAAATTTCTAGCTCAACGGTCAAACCATTAAACGTTCTGGCTATACATGGATAAATATAGGAATATTTAATTTCTTATATTTATGATTCACTTTTCTATTTCAGCTATTCAAAATGGATAATATTTAAAGGAATAAATTAGCTCATAAAAGCAAAACATAAAATAAATGGAAACTGCTATGAACCAAAGCTTGTTTAAGATACGTACATATGCAGACTAAGCCACCACACAGTCTCAGAAGGATGACTGACAGTACAATTGAAAGTGCATCCTCCAAGACTTGAGAAAGTAAATATGACTTCACTATTTAGAGAAAAGTAAGAAAATATGGAAGCCTATAGACTTCCTTTGAGAGGGCATTCACAGCCTTGGTGTCACCTAAAAAGAGGCCCTGCATTCTATACTATTCTGGTTGGGAGGGAGAAGCAGGACAGAGTCTCAGTTAGGTTTCCTAGCATTGGTACAGGTGCTTCATCTGACAGGAGATGTCCCTTTAATTCAAAATGTTCACTATAGGGGAAATGAGTATATGATCCCTCTCATAAGAATTCTACAACATCATGACATTTTCCTTCAGTCCCCTAATTTCTGGCACAGTGGTGACTGAAAACTTCAGTTAATCATTTAGAAATACAGATTAAGCATTCAAAAGAAAAGGGCATGCAAAGTAACCAAGCGAATGAAACCAAGCCAAGCAAACAGAAAAGTTCTAAGGACTTTATCCCCTGAGGCTAATGAAGTGCAATTAAGGCAAGATAAAAGCACCTTCAGACGGAGCTAACTGCACGACATTATGTCTCTCCTATAGCCAAATCATTCTTGGATCATCACTGAATCCAATATTGCTGTTCTTCTGTCAATCTTCCTAGCGCAATATTGTCTTGCCAATGCAGCCTTAACATTACAATTTGGAAGAAGGTCTTGCAAGAACCCTGAAACTGTGTAACTGCACAGTTGCTACAAAATAGTTGGGAACAGGGGGGGAAAACACAGTATTAGTGCACTGGCTAGGCCAGTTATGGATAGGAAATGAGGCTGTGAGAAAGACTATTCATGGGAATTCACATTAACAAAATGGCCGTATTGTGCAATTTCAGTGAAAGTGATAAAAGTGTGTTTCCACTGGCTTAAAGAACACAATTAGGATGATACAACAGGCTGGTATGATAAAGTCCTAAGTTTGAACTATTTTCAGTATCTCACTTCTTGCAATGTTAGAAGTTCGGGGACTCAAGGAGAGTTTCATTGGAGGACAGAATTCTAAAATCATCTGATAATGAGATTCTTCCTCTTGAATGGAAACTGGAGCTGTCTGTGAGCAAATTTCATCTCCTTTCACTTTTCTCATGCTAACATTTACCCTATTATAATACTGCTTTGCAAAATTATGGCACAATATTGCCTGGCTTTCTTATATTGCAGCATGATGTCCAGATCACCAAATCAACCCAAATGGTCTCCAAGGATTGCAATCTAAATGAAACCTGCTCCAAATTAGTCAGAGCTGGACTAATTTAGTTCAAAATTTAACCAAATCTTTTGCTCAAATAGAAATTCAAGGAATGCTCCCATGAAGTATCTGTGAAACATCATACCCCAGAACACAGTACAAAATACAGCACAGCATAAAATGGCTTGAAATGTTTCCATGAAAATAAAGCCACCCAAACATCCTGAACACACCTGACCTCATCTAGTTAGTAATTGGATGTGAGAGTACCAGGGCATTCCAAATCTGTCCCAGTTTTTGTTGTTGTGTGTCTTTATGACTAACAATTACCCTTTCTGGGGTTTATTTGCAAGATTTGGTTATATGGGATCTTCTCTTGTCTTCCTCTGGAAATTAGAAATAATGATTTGCTGGATGAGTGAGGATTTAAGCCCTAGTATCTACAGTTACAGTCTAACTACCTCATCAGACAGGCCGATTTGCCACTTATAGGCTGCTTCCCCTCCATTTTTGGCATGGGACCCTTCTCATGATGTACAGACTAGGGCTGGGCGGTTTCGTTTCGTTAATTCGTAATTCGTTAATAATTCGTTAATTTTTTCAATTACAAAACGATAACGAACCATTCTGAAGCAATTATTTAAAAAAAACGAATTTTCAAAAACGTTTTGTAAATGCTTCGTATTTCGATATTGTATTCGTTTCGTTATTGTTTTGAGGTCGTTTCGTTATTATTTCTGCATGTCTGGGCCAGTTTTATGGTTTAATTAGTGAAAAAAAATTATAATATCACACCAACAGTCAACAACAGAGGGAGAGGGAAGCTTCAGAAGGTTTTGGAGGTTTTTTAGCGTATTTCACGGTCGCGTCCGCCATTAACGAATCGATTCGTTATTGTTTCGGAAATCGATTCGTTAATTTTTTACCATTTACGAAATTTCGTAAATATCGAACTTTTTAAAAGGAAAATTTTGTAATTATTTTAAATATCGATACAAAAAAAACCCCCAAATACAAATCGATTTTAGAAACAAATTTTTCCGTTGTTACCCAGGCCTAGTACAGACACTTCCAGTAGGGCTCTGTGTCAAAAAGGGAGAGGAAGCAGAGCATGCTGCTACCACAGCAACACAAGAGCCTTCCTATGTTGCCTTCCCTGCAATGGGGGGAAACTGGGTGGTGATGCTTACCCCATGGGATAAGGAGCAAAGTAAGGTTGGCTATGCGGGGCAGGGTGGGAGTGGAACAGCAGCTTCTCAATGCCCCCACTGGGAGCCCATGGATTCGCCCGATGGGGGGTGAATCCATGGGCCTTTGTGATGAGGTTGTAGTGCTCAAATTGCTACATCACACTGGCTCTTTCCTAAAAGTAAGAGAAAAAAATTCCACCTGAAATAGCCGATTATAATGGGCAATAAATAGTGTGCAACTCTTCTGTTGTGGAATTGTGTTAAGTATCAAGCTTCCTCAGTATCAAACACTGACCCACATTATTGTTACACATTTTATTGGTGACAAATGAAGCATATAATACAAGAAGAGAAGGATTCCAGTCCTTTCAGTGATGAAGTCCAGTGTCCCCTAGCAAGCAACTAATTATCCCAAGACTGTTCATGGGTGTGTCAGTGGGACCACTAAGTTTCAATGCACCCCACTGCCTACAAGCAAAGCTGAAAGAAGAATGGCTTCCAGGATTATACAGTGCAGAATCAAAGAAATTAAATCAAAGTGTGGAAACTAGACCATGGCATAGTTATGAAACTCCACAAGCAGACTAGTAATAGAGAAACATTCACTGCCTTCAGCCATTCTAAACATTGATATCTTTTCCTGGAAAAAATAAAACAAAAATGTGTTAAAATTGCTAATACAATCTAAAGCTTTTTTATGCCACTGGACAGCTGTTCATATTTAACCATGAAGGACTCTAAAACCCATCTGTCTGGAGACAGTGGACAAAATCAGCTTCTGTGCTTCCATGTACTATATATGTTACATTTATGTCTTATACATTGTGCATGTCTTTTTCAAAACAGCAACATACATGAAAGGCCGTCTTACACCCAACTCTGCAGAAACAAATCTGCTTAAACTGCAAGCCAGTATAAGTTGTTGTCATTCCTTCTTCTGCTGCTAAGAGAACAAAGGTTATGAAGTATTGGTAATTTCACACCTGCCTTCCCATGTGCTCCAGAGGTAGGCTTGTGTCACGAACGGTTCCATCTGGTGCAGACGGCTGTCCAGGGCTCCTGATGCAAGAAGGCCAGGCTTGTTTTACAAACATCCTCCGAGGCTTGCAGCTGTCAGTATTCATGTTGGGCCTGCTCATGGTGCCACTACCGCACTCAACACAGGTGTTGTTACAGCCACTGAAACATTTGAGTCCCAGGCCCAAAGCACCTGCATTGCCTTACATGTCACTCAAAGTATATTCTCCTAGAGTCAGACCTACATGAAACTACCTCCAGATGCAGAAACTCTGTGTACAGATGTATAAAACCTGTTTATACATTTGCTGCCCATGCAAGCTTTTCACACAGCTAATTGAGACAGTGTCAGAAGCACCCATCAATTAGCCTTTTATTGGTTTGATCACACTTTAGATACAGATTAGATTTTAAATAGATGCAATTAATTAACTTGAGCCAGACATCTGTGTTCTCCCATTGACTAATCTAAAATGAGGTTTATCAGCCATCTTCGGCTTGAAACAGCCTTAAATTCACTATGTACCTTGATCCAGTGAATATTTACTCTGGAATAATTCTATTAAATTGGATGCAATGGACACATCCCACAGTCTTATGGGCTGAATATTCCCACTAGTGAGGTGGAAAGGAAGCTAAAATGTATTAATGCTACACCATCCACCCTACTCACAATCCCATGTGCTCCCCACCTCCCAAAAATCCACTCCAGAGAACTGAAGCTAACCAAAATAAGAAATAACATTCATTAAAAGTAACAATAAACTTGCAGTGTTTTCAGGTTTGGGGGTCTTAAACTACGTCTCCAGTTCTCAGAGGCAGAAGAGGAATATCATGGGCAAGAGACTGCCTTGAAAAATATATATTTTGTGTATGTATGCTTGATGCTTTTTTCTTAGAATTGCATATCTTATGCAAGTATGGTTAAATCTCAAGTTATGGTGCCAGCATTCTCCTCCTGTGACATCAGAATGGATCATCCCTAGGTCTCAGGGTTGAGTACCAATATCTAAAGGCCTGGAACACTGCTGACCTGGCATCCCGCATGTGTGGGCTCAAAATGTGGGTACCGTTGACTCCAGAACTTTTATGAATGAATGAAATGACTTATTTCATTGCATAATGTCACAATCCCCTTTTTGGAGTCCCGGTTTTGGGATTTTACAATTCCATATATAATAGTCACATCCCTGCTCACGCATCTGCCCCTTGGAACAGCCCCTGAAGCTCTGAGGAGCAGGCATGCAGGTGAAGGCGAATGAGCTGGGAGGCTTCCCTTGGCTGCTGCTTTCTGATCAAGGCTTCCTAATCCTCCCCAGCAGGAGTGCATACCCACACACACTGCTGGGAAGAGGTGTGAGAGGAATAAATGTTCACACACACACACACACACACACCCTTTGTGTGCCTCTCTTCTTCATGTTCCAGAAGGCTGTCTTGAACAAGGCAACCCTCTGGAGTTCAGCGGAGAGAGGCATGCACCTGCCAGAGAGTGTTGCAGGGTTTCCCTTGGCTTCTGGCAGCTGAGGGAGGCCTCATAGCTCTTACCAGTAGGTGCTCAGGCAGTTTTGCAGCTATGAGGTTTCCTTTGGCTGGCTATCAAGGAAAGCCCAATAGCTTCAAAAAAAATCATCGCATAATAATCATCCCCCCCCCCCCCAACCACTTTTTGCAAATATATCTAGCTTTTTGCCTCTTGTTTTGTTTTGTTAATTATGGCACATAAATGTAAAGAACTGTCATAGCAGAACATATTTTTCCAGAGGCCATGCCTCTTTTTCAGCAGTTTTTCTTTAAATTTCATATTTCTTCTATAGAATTTTCTTTTTGCATACTGTTTGATCGTAAACCTGGCATAGACATTAGTAGAACTTAATAAACCCTTAAGTTTTGAGCTCTTTCAGCTCAATTACCTTTGTTAAATATGGATACTACTGGGTAGTAATCCACCAAAGATACTATTTTGAGTGAAAAGTTGAATATGTATGTTTGTTGATTTTACATTTACAATCCTCCAGAATCCTTGAATATTTATCTTCCAGACTTGAATTTTTTTTCATTAGTCAGTTTAAATTAGAATTTACTCTCTTCATTTTGACTCTCTCTCTCTCAAAAAGTAGGAATTCAGGCTTGGGAATCTGTCCAATATGCATTCTCTGTAAAGACTGAAACAAACTATTTGCTCTTCCTTGGGATTTCTCTGTTCTCCTTCAGCAGTTCTTTTGATTGTGTTGGCATGCAGCAGCTCAACCTATATAGGTCAAGATGGAGCTGGTGGAATTGATGTCAGTGAGTCCCTTATTGCCATATAATGCAGTTTCTTAATGCAGTTTAACTGCATTGAACTGCATTATATCACAGTGTAGACTTATATAATGCAGTTCTATAATGACCACTTAATGCCAGTGTAGATGGGACCAGAAAAAAGACCCATATAATGAAGTTCACAGTTAAACAGCCATATAATGCAGTTTCAAATTTCAGCATAGATTCTGCCCTAGATACCTTCTTAAAGCCTGGAGTAAATTCTCAATCCCACTGGCATGGACGTCAACAGCCTGTTTCTAGTTCATTATTTCTGCAAGTATTGTCCAAAATTTATTTAAAATTTAAAATTTTAATTAATATATTTAATTTATATCCCCTATTTCTTTCAGTGTAAGATTCAAGGCAGTTTATAACCATTTAAAATCATAGTATAACAGGGTTGTTGTAGGTTTTTTCAGGCTATATGGCCATGTTCTAGAGACATTCTCTCCTGACTTTTCGCCTACACCTATGGCAAGCATCCTCAGAGGTAGTGAGGTAAGTTGGAAGTAGGAAAATGGGTTTATATATCTGTGGAAAGACCAGGGTGGGACAAAGGACTCTTGTCTGCTGGAGCTAGGTGTGAATGTTTCAACTGACCACCTTGATTAGCATTTGATAGCCTGGCAGTGCCTGGAGCAATCTTTTGTTGAGAGGTGATGAGATGTCCCTGATTGTTTTCCCTCTGCGGTTTTGCTGTTTTAATTTTAGAGTTTTTTTAATACTGGTAGGCAGATTTTGTTCATTTTCATGGTTTCCTCCTTTCTGTTGAAATTGTCAACATGCTTGTGTATTTCAATGGCTTCTCTGTGTAGTCTGACATGGTGGTTGTGAGAGTGGTCCAGCATTTTTGTGTTCTCAGATAATATGCTGTGTCCAGGTTGGTTCATCAGGTGCTCTGCTATGGCTGACTTCTCTGGTTGAAGTAGTCTGCAGTGCCTATGAACAAAATCTGGCTACCAGTATTAAAAAACTTTAAAATTAAAACAGCAAAACAACAGAGGGAAAACAATCAGGGACATCTCATCACCTCTCTCCACTCCAGGCATGTTCTAGTTTCCTAGCACAACTCTACTGTATTCTTGGGCCAGAAGTCCTTCACTTTAGCATGACCTGCTATTATCCACGGATTCCCGTATCTATGTAAAGCCAAGATATGCATTCCCTGGGGATACAGGAGTTATAGTGCATAATTAAATCATGATTCTGGGGGTTTTTTTAAAGCACAAAATAAAAAATAAGTTAAAAATAGCCCCATCTGCCCCAGTAAGTGAAAAACTAAAATATCTCCCTAAATAAAAAAGTATTTGACAGATTGCTGAAATCCATTTTACCTAAGGCCCCATCTACACTGCCATATAATGCAGTTTGAAACTTCAGTATATACGTCCATTTATCAACTCTATATCAAGATTGTAGGAGTGGGGACAACTAGACTTCCCATGGATAGAATTTCTACAACTTCAAACTTTTCTCATCATTTTTTACCAACTGATGGCTAATTTGGGGGCCACATTTGTCAGAAACCATGTTTTGATCTTTTTATCTTTTGAAAAGGACTTTCGTTTAGGGGTGATTCTCCAGTTCGTCTTGGGATCCAGTTCCTATTAACCATAGTTAACATGGGAAATGATCTTGGATGCTCTTATCTGTAACCACCTAGAAGGCTTTTCAAAGCTTGACTGCTTGTTGACCAATTCAGCATCTTTTTTGACTTTTTTTTTCAATTCCTAATCCAAGATATACAGTGTATTTGAGCTTCTACCATTGTGGTTTTAAATAACCTCCAGGCATCCTGAAGAGATTTGACCCTCATGACTCTCCCCTTTCAGCTTCCTTTTAAAGTAATCCTCTCGTCTTTGAGAAGTTCCCTCCTTTGAACTTAAATGTGATCACGTTGGGCCATCTGGGTTACTTACTGCTCACATCTATGCTGAAATTGACAGCAGAACAGCCGTTGCTCTCAAATTGTTCAACGCCTGCATTGTGCACCAGGTTCTCAGCACCTCGCTGGATTGAGTGAAGAGCTCCCTTCCTATTAGCCTGCTCTGTTACTCATCTCTCAACAGGGAGGTGCAAGTACAAAAGGATGCTTGAGAGAATGAGTTCTGTAATAAAAAGTCAGAGGGAAGAGTATTAAAGAACTTGGCTACTGTTTGGTTTCCTTTGTGTTTACTTAGAGTAGGGGGACAAATGATTCTAGGACAAGATGGATTATGATGGTAGGAACTCTGCTTTACTTTGATTCAGTCAGTCGAGTTTATGGAGTTTGTTCCTCCAGTCCTGACTCAATCTCCTATGTTAAATATGTTACCTTGATGATTTAGCTATGGGAGCAGCTTATCAGTGATCCTTATCATTTCAAGTGAGGTTCCAAAGAACTAGCAAACAGGTCTGTCCTTCATATATTGTGTAAAGAACAATTCAAACTGCTGACCTACCAGTCAGCAGTCCTGCCAGCACGAGGGTTTAATTTATTGGACTTGTGACCAAATGCTTCTTTTTGAGAAGGAATTTGAATAATCAAGTCAATCAGAGTGAGATTAAGGTCTGTGAAGGTCTAGAAGGTAGAATTACGAAAAATATAAAATTGCCAACAGGCATACAACTGGCCTCACATACCACTACTTTAGCCCTGACTGAAAAGTCAAAGTCATACTCCTCATATAAGCTGCCAGGAGCAACATATATACTACAGGCAGGGCTAAAGTAGTGGTATGTGAGGCCAGTTGTATGCCTGTTGGCAATTTTATATTTTTTGTAATTCTACCTTCTAGACCTTCACAGACCTTAATCTCACTCTGATTGACTTGATTATTCAAATTCCTTCTCAAAAAGAAGCATTTGGTCACAAGTCCAATAAATTAAACCCTCGTGCTGGCAGGACTGCTGACTGGTAGGTCAGCAGTTTGAATCTGGAGAGAGCGGGTTGAGCTCCCTCTATCAGCTCCAGCTCCCCATGCAGGGACATGAGAGAAGCCTCCCAAAAGGATGGCAAAACTTCAAACATCCGGGTGTCCTTGCAGATGGTCAATTATCTCACACCAGAAGTGACTTGCAGTTTCTCAAGTTGCTCCTGACCTGAAAAAAAGACATAAGGATGGAAAGAATGACTTTGCTCATCTTCTTTGGTCTTAAATGAGTTGGTCCTGTTCCAATTCAACCCACTCTCTCCGGATTCAAACCACCACCACTACCAATCCTTTCTCCCACACTTTTCTTCCATACCTCTGTGTGTGTGTGTGTGTGTGTCTATTTCTCTTTCCTCTCCCTTCCTTCTCCCTACTTTTTTCCCCTGCCCAGCAAGTTCCCAGAGAAGCTGTATAGTTCCCAGTGAATGGTTTTGGGTGCATTGCCCTCAAAGGACAGCCCTGCCCTTCCTATGATATTTCCAAATATTTCCAAGTATTTCATGAGTGAGACAATGAAGATCAACTGAGGCTGGATGCCATATAATCCAGTTTCTGAATCCATATTATCTGCTTTGAACTGGATTATATGAGAGAGTACACTGCCATATAATCTGGTTCAAAGCAGACAATTTGGATTCGGAAACTGGATTATATGCAGTGTAGACAAGGCCTGAGACAATGAATATCACTTTCACATTTTCTGTATTCACACTCACTTGGTAATTTACTTTGTTTGTTTGCTTGACCCTTTTCTTTGGATATTTAAATGCTATTTGTAACTTCTCAACTGCAATTTTAGGTTACCTCAATGCTAGACATTTAGAGGCTGAATTAAAATCTCATTGTTGGAGCAGAATTCTTACGACTGGGGCAAAGCCCTCATTTTGTCCCCCTCCCACCCAATAATCACACCCCTGAAATTCCCATTTAATTATAAGGCATAGAAAGGAGCCTGTGAGTGTCCTAATCAATGTACATCCTGCCAATGCACCCTGGTGTTCAATACCAACATGTGAAAGGGGTGTGTACAGATGAAGCACCTCCCAGTGACTGGGAATACTAGTGATCTAGATGTCAAATATCTAAACAGTTGGAGAATTTTGAAAAAAATATATTTTGGGGGATATTTTTATTTGTTGCATCAAAAGCGAACTGAGGGTACAATTGTAATGTATTAAAAAAAACACAAAGTTAACAAAACTTGACATTATACTAAATGTCCTTTGACCAGTAGCTGGCAACCTGGAGTGCCTCTGGTGTTGCTATAAGAAGGTCCTCCATTGTGCATGTGGCAGAGCTCAGACTGAATTGTAATAGGTGGTCTGTGGTTTGCTCTTCTCCACACTTGCATGCCATGGAATCCACTTTGTTGCCCCATTTCTGCATCTCATGGTGCCAGAGCTCAGTCTGTTCAGCACCTTTCAAGTCTTCCAGTCTTCTGTGTGCCCAGAAGTGAGTCTCTCATTTGGTATCAGCCATAGCTTGAGGTTCTGGGTTTTAGCCTGCCACTTTGGACTCTTGCTTGCTGAGGTGTTCCTGCAAGTATCTCTGTAGGTCTTAGAAAACTATTTCTTTATTTAAGGCATTGGCATCTGGCTGATATCCAAACAGGAGATGGGCTGGAGATGTCGCTTCCTTGGTCCTTTCATTGTTGGCTGCTACTTCCCAGAGGATGTCATACTGGCTAAACAGTATAATTTCTCCAGTGGTGTGGGTGTAGACATCCTTTGATAATGCAGCATGTCTCATTAAGAGCCACATGGTGAGATGTGCTCCACACTGGGCATGCATATTCAGCAGCAGAGTAGAAAAGAGCAAAGGCAGATGTCTTCACTGTATCTGGTTGTGATCCCCAAGTTGTGCCACTGAGCTTTTGTATGATATTGTTTTTAGCACCCATTTTTTCTTGATATTCAAGCAGTACTTCTTGTAGGTCTGAGCACAGTCCAGAGTAACTCCCAAGTATTTCGGTGTGCTACAATGCTAGATTGGGATTCCTCCCCAGGTAATCCTCAGAGCTCGAGATTCTTGCCTGTTCTTAAGATGAAACATTTCGGAGGATAAAACTACCAGACACATATATTAAGGAGTGGAACGTATGATCTTCCAGACACTGCACTGCAACTCCCATCACAACTACTGGTGAGGTACAGAAAAGTTTCAATCAATACCTAGAATAATATGCATTCCGTATCTCTGATCTACTAGACTTTTGTTTCCACTTGTGCACAATAAATGCATTGTGATGGGGTTTATACAGGATTTCCATCCAGGAGATACTAAATTTCATTTTTAAATACCTAACTTAGCTGGAGACACATTCTGATTGCTTCTGCACAGTAGAATTAGTGCAGGTTGATCCTACTTTAACTACCATGACTCAATGCTATGAAATCCTGTGATTTGTAGTTTGGGGAGAGACCACCTCTCTTTGTCAGAGAAAAGACTTTGTAAAACTACAAAGCCCATGTTTCCATAACATGTAGTCGTGGCAGTTAAAGGGGTGTTAAACTACATTAATTCTGCAGAGCAGATGCAGCCTCGGTCATTCTATCCCTCAGGATTAAAGGCCATAGTGATAACTCGGAAGAAATATTGACATCTAGTTGAGCATCCTTCAGGCATCACAATTCACATATGAATTGATCTTAATGTACTACAAAGTAGCAATCCGGACAACCAGCTTTGATGATCAGATTATGTCCATCACAGAAATTACATTGCATGATGCCCTTTTCAGTGACAATGCTGCTTGCTCCAGATGTTAGTGTACAGGTTGTAGCTCAACTTTCTCTTTTCTCCCATCTCAAATACATTTAAATTAAAATAATTGAGTTTTTAAAGAAATTAAGCTTGACATAAATGAAGTGTATTACTAATGTGACTTGAATGAAAGGCTTGTTTGCTTCCCTACCTTCCTTCCTCCTTTCCATCTTTCTTTCCTGCCTTTGAAAAAAGGGGGTCCTCTCTTCAGTAAGAGTGGTAAAAGACAAATTTCTGGCAATACACAATACATTTTCATAGTATTCCTGCTGAGTTCCCAAGTGGGCAGCACACAGGCTCAGTTTGTTTTCTGAACTGACAGTGGCTAGGTTCAAACAGGCAGGAGGAAGAGAAACATCTGTATTTCCAATCCAGTGGTTATACATTTACTTGTTGCATTTTCTCAGAGTCTCTCAAGCAGAGCGGAACTCGAAGTTTGATATGTGAAGGGAGGGGGTTGAACTTACATTCTCATGTGATTTATTTTACTTCAGTACTCTAGACTTGTTTCGTGGTTCAAATGGAAAATCAAAAGACAGCTGCACTCATCCTCTAACCTAAACTCTACATTTAAGAGATATGTGCAAGTCACATTTTCTAAGGGTACATCTCCACTGTAGTATTAATGCAGTTTGACACTACTTTAACTGCTAAAATTCAATGCTATGGAATCCTTGGAGTTTTAGTTTGGTGAGGTACAAGAACCTTTGGAAGACAAGGTTAAAGACCTTGTAAAACTACAATTTCCATGATTCTGTAGTACTGAGCCATAGCAGTTAAAGTAGTAACAAAGTGCATTAATCCTATGGTGTAGATGTATCTTACTTAGGGCCCTATCTACACTGATAGGCGTATGACATAAAAGACTTAATGCACATCAGTGCTCTGTGGTTTGTGTAATCATCATGCAGGCCTCATACTGGCATCAGAGTTGGTGTCAGAGGTGGAAACTCCTTCCTTGAAGGCTTTTAAACAGAGACTTGATGGCTGGAATCACTGGATTGTTTTAGGTTTTTTGGGCAGTATGGCCATATTTTAGAAGCATTCTCTCCTGATGTTTCACCTGCATCTATGACAGGCATCCTCAGAGGTTGTGAGGTCTGTTGGAAACTAGGAAAATTGGGTTTATATATCTGTGGAAACACCAGGGTGGGAGAAATAACTATTTTCTGTTGGAGGTGTGAATGTTTCAATTGGCCGCCTTGATTAGCATTTGATGGTCTGACAGTTTTTAGGTGTGACTTGTTACTGCCTGGGGGAATCCTTTGTTGAGAGGTGATTAACTGTTGCTAATTCTTTCTTGTCTGGAGTTCCCCTGTGCTTGAGTTTTGTTCTTTATTTACTGTTATAATTTTAGTGTTTTTTAATACTGGTAACCAGATTTTGTTCATTTTCATGGTTTCTTCCTTTCTGTTGAAATTCTCCCATGCTTGTGGATTTCAATGGCTTCTCTGGGTATCCTGTGTAAGTTGATGGCCATTTGTCAGGTGTAGTTTGTGATTTTCCTGCGTAGTAGTGGTTTGAACTAGATGGCCCATGTGGTCCCTTCCAGCTCTATGATTCTGTGATCTGTACAGCAAAAACACTTTCTTCAATGCCAGTTTGAAACTGATTAAAGTGGAAAGTATAGATGTGCCCTAGCTCTCAGAGGAAAGCAAAATAAATCCCCTATGAATGAATCTTGCCAAGAAAACCTCATGATAAGTAAACCTTAGAGTTGTCACATGTCAGAAACAAATTGAAGACCAATAAAAAATACAACTTTGTTATTATTATGTACCAAATCAACTCTAACCTATAGTGGTCCTTTCACAGGAGTTTCTCAATAAGATCTATTGGGGTCTGTTTCTCTAAAGCTGAGAGACTGTTAATCAACCAAAATCATTGCATGGGTTTACATGACTAAATGGAGATTTCAATCTTGGTTTCCCAAAGTCCTACTTCAACATTCACAACACTACATTTCACTGGTTCTTCCCATCTTAACGGGTTATGTGCCCATTCAGAAGGAAACTCCACTGAGCTTGGTGGGGCATTCTCCCAAGAAAAGGATATAAGACTTCAGCCAAAGTATATATTTAGTCTGAGAGCTTTTTGAAACTCTGAAATGATTTTATTTACTTGTGTCCCAAAGATACACATAATTGTAGGCGATCTCTCATGGCAGAGTATGATTAACTTTCTGTTAGGGCATGTAAGAAATTAGTGTGTGTGTGTGTGTGTGTTAACTGTAAAATGCAAAGCATGAAGCTGATTGGTTGGGTCATGCCCAGGGAGCTAGCTGAACCTGCAAGTTTTGGCAACAGTTTCATATTCAGGTGTGAGCTGTGCATGTGCTTGCAGAGCTTGCAGAGAGAGAGACAGTTCTTCATCAGCTGCTGGAAGGCAGTTTTCCACATGGACACCGAAAGACCATTTATCTCTCTCTCAAAGGACATTGTGTGAGTCAATGCAACTGATCTCGTGATTGTAAATATGTTGTTCTGCATTGCAAAGAGAAAACTTTTTGTTCTTTATTGATCATCTGTGTGGCATATTTTCTTTATCTGGCAAGACAGCGTGTGGACTGATAAAACATGAACTACATGTGATGTTCATTATGCCAACACTTTCAAAGGTAGAGTGACTAGATCCATGTGGTTTTTCACAATGAGAACGTAGATTTCCAGATGGAAGGCAGAATCCAAAGATATTAGTTTAAGGGCAGTTCTATGCTGACAACTATAAATCTGGGCCAATCCAGCCAGCGCTGCATATATGGATAATGCAGACAGCTGCTGTTCCCAATTAAAGCAGACCCTATTAAATACAGCAATAGATGAGCACTTTTGTATTATGTACCTTTGAGCTAGTGGTGAAATAAATATAAAGGAGGAAAAGGATTAAATCTGTTGATTATTCGGGGGACAGGGGTCTACTCAAGTTGGGACTGGCCTAAATCCAACTGCCAACTATGGCTGGATATACACTGCCATATAATCCAGTTCCCTATCGTAGATTATCTGCTTTGAACTGGATTATATGGAAGTGTAGATCCAGCCTATATTACTCCTTTAGAGCCAACTATTGAATTTGACACATATAAATCCCATTGGTTCATGAGTAGACACTATTTATTTTAGCTATTGGATTTAGGCTACTGTGTAACTGAGGGCTTTGGACCCAAAAGCGATATGAAAAATAAATAACAAAACACAAAATCAAAATGTAACTATTCAAATTGTTATCTCAACTTAGAAAAGGCAATGTGGCATGGTGTTCCCTTTTTCTTTTTTATATTAAGCACTATTCATGTTCTGATAATGGAGAAGAGATAAGGAGAAAAGATGAGCAAGACTATTAAATTGCCATTCTGTATTTACCACCAAAATACTATGGGAAATAAAATTTCAGCTATGTGGAAAGCTAGAATGATAGTCCAAGTTATCAGACAGGCCATTTATTAGACAGTGATGGTATTAAGGTGTGATCAGAGGGAGTTCTAGAGGTGGGGTTCAACTGTGAAGGAAAAAAAGAGATTGGAGAGGGAGCAGGTCCCAGGAAATGAAACAAGATGGAAGCAAATCTGGCTTTCAAGGGAAAAGGAAATGGCAGATAGAAAAGACATAAAATAAAATGCACTTTAGGGAGTCATTAATTACATTAATAATTGCAGACCAATGTCTAACCTTCCTTTTTGAGGCTAGGTGTTTCAGAAGGCAGTTGCCCTCCAACTCCAAGCAGTTTTGGATGACACATACTTCCTTGACCTATTTCAAACCAGCTTCAGAGCAAGATACAGAGTTGAGACCGCTATAGTCGCCTTAGTATCCAGTCTCAGTCTCTACACCAACAGGGGCATGCTTCCAGATCTCTCAGCTTTTGATACCATTGAACATGGTACCCTTTTGGAACACCTGGAGGGACTGGGAATTGGAGGCACTGTGCGGAAGTCACAACTCTCGGGCAGTTTCCAGATGGTGGCACTTAGGGATAGCTGCTCCTCAAAAAAGGAGCTGTTATGTGGTATCCCACAAGGTGCCATTCTATCCCCAATCCTTTTTATCATTTACATTAAACCACTGGGAGAGATCATCTGGGGGCATGGGGTGGGCATGATGACACCTAAATATACTTTCCCATGTCCTCAAAAAAGCCTCAGCTAAGGATAATGTGTCTCCCCTGAGTGAATGCCTCAAGGAGATAATGGGCTGGATAAGAAAGAAAAAAACAAATTGAAACTGAATCCAGACAAAACGAGTGCTTGCTATCAAAGCTCCTATTCTGGGGAATTGTGTACTGGATGGGGTTACACTCCCCCTTATTTATTTATCATGTCAGTATCAAACCAAACAGTTGTATTGTATTAAAAATACACACACACACACAAAGTTTGCAAACTTGGCATTATATTAAATGTTCTTTGACCAGTAGCTGGCCACTTGGAGTACCTCTGGTGTTGCTATAGGGAGGTCCTCCATTGTGCATGTGGCAGGGCTCAGGTTGCATTATAGTAGGTGGTCTGTGGTTTGCTCTGAAATACTGTTTGCATCTTGGGAGTGCTCCTGGATCCATCTCTCCAAATGTTAGTCCAGGTAAATGAGACAGTCAGGAGTGCTTACTACCAGCTTCAGCTGATACACCAGCTGAGCCACTTCCTAAATTTGGAGGACATGAAGATGGTAGTGTATACACTGGTTACCTCAAGGTTGGACTCCTGCAATGCACTCTACACATTGGGCTACCTTTGTACCAAGTTCAGAAACTCCAAATGATTCAAAATACTGGAAAGTTGTGTTCCAAAACAAAAGGAACATTCCCATGCTTTGAATTCTATATAAATGAAACCAAGTGGTCCCACTGAACTTCTGAGTAAGCATACACAGAATCGCAGAGTAAAACTCCTTGCTTTGAAAGTGTGTTATGCCTCAGGCAGCATCCTCAACGTGAAACAAAAGTTTTGATTTGGCATCAGCACAAAAGGGAATCTTGAAATCCCAGCTTTTTTTTTTTTTAGCCAGGTTCATGCTGTGGAAGGACATGTTTTGTGACAGGGTGGAATTCAGTAAGAGGCCGCACGCTCTCCGTTGCACACGGACCTGCCAAAAAAGATCAGAGACCAATGGAGAAAAACCTGCCCTGACAGGAACATTCCTCCTTGGTTGTGATAAGACTTGCTCTCCCCAGAAGGCACAGAAGAGAGGCTCTGCTTCCAGCCACTGCTTACCTATCGCTCCAGGAAGACATGAGTGCAGAAACACCAAACAGATGCCACTCATCATGGACCTGAAGGAGCGAATGTCCTTTCTCATTCCATGCCCTTCTCTCCTGACAGTCCAGCTCCACAGCAGCCGACAGCAGACAGTCGGACAGGGCCACCTGTCAGAGCTAATTGGCTCTTCTTTGAGCCAGTGGTGGCTTCAGGGATCGGCACTGAACTAAAGGGCATTTGGCAGTGTTTGAAGAAGGAGATAGTGGATCTTTTTCATTTCTATGATAATGTACAATTGTGGCAAGCTTCCTATTGCACTGCATAATCTCTATAACCAGTTCCCATTATTAGTCTGTACAGCAGCCCGAGCTTGTCCTCCACGATTCTCCTAGACGCTCCGGAAATGTTAATGCTGCTTTGTGACTCAGTCTGCACAATTGCCAATGCTCAGTCAAGCCTTTGACATGTTCATTGGATTCACTCCTTCTCTTGCTCCTGAGTCCATCTCAGCTAAGCTAGGGTGCATTACTTTGTGTGATTGCAAAAAAAATATGTATAATAATAATGTATAATTTTGAGTTTTGTCATATAGAACGCAACCATAGCAGTTAAAGTGAAATCATAATGATATTATTATAAAGTGTCAAAAGAGTCCTTGGAAGACTCCAGTAACAATGTTTTTTTTATTTAAACAAAGAAAACAAATTCTGATATTTCTTTTAAAAATGAGAAATGGATTCCCAAACCATCCTGGGTTTTCCCCATTTTTGATATTTTTTTGTAGTCCCCCCAATCCCAAGAAGTGCCAGAGCAAAACATAATTCCCCAGGCCTACCAAAATTGCCTACTCCTAGTTGGAGCATAAGACTGGTACCCCGGAGAACTAAGTTCTAGACCCCGTAGAGCAGTGAAAGTTACCAAGAGGCTTTGGACTACTCATTCATTCACACCTTGACTTACCTTACTGGGTTGTTGTGAAGATATAGTTAGGATACTGCCGTGTTACTTCACTACTTATTTTCTCAGTCAAGCCCTATAAAGATTATAAGGTATTCCTGTTCATTTCAATGTTTTGCTTTATCTGCATTCATTGATTGTTTTAATTGACTGTTTTTAATTAGCTGTTTTTACCAATTTTAATTAATTGTTTAATGTTTTAATTATATTGTTGAATGTTTATAATTGTGATAGCATCGGATGGTGCTTGCTGTGAGGCCACCCTGAGTCCCCCCTCGGAGGTGAGAAGGACGGGTTACAAATGCAGGAAATAAATAAATAAATAAATAAATAAATCACATTTTAAATCAATGCAGTTTGACACCACTTTCACTGCCATTTATTTTTTTTATCGTGTCATCAGCAACCATACCATTGTATTACAATTCTAACAGAACAAAACAAACACACAGATTAAAAAGAAAAAGAAAAAAAAGAAAAAAATCATTGCATTGGATGCAATGCAATGCAATGGAATCCTGGGATTTGTAGTTTGTGAGACACCAGAACACTTCGGCAGAGAAAGCTAAAGACCTTGCAGAATGGCAACTGAGTCCATCACATTGAACTATGGTGCCAAACTGCATTAATTCCACAGTGTAGATGCTCCATAAGTCTTCCCCCCTTTCTTATTTTACATATGTTTGGCCTCTTGCTGTTTCTATCCAATTGGTTATTTTATTTTATTTATAGAATCCCTCACTTCTGCTTTTCAGCCCCAAACACTCACCAAGCTACTCAATCAACAAAGCAATGCAGTGATGACCTGCAGGTTTCTAACTGAAGAAGTGTGACACAAAAGAAAAAAAAGTGGGAAACAGAGGAAAATCATTGCAGAAAATTGCTCTGAAATATTACTGCTAAAGAATTGCTTTATGTTTGTTTGTTTTTTAATTGGAAAAAGAATTCATGTGCCATAGCAACAAAGACATAAACAGATCTCCCCCCGCCCCCAAGCAGGAATACAGGCAGTCCCTGGGTTACAAACATCTGACTTACAAAGGATTAGTTGTTAAGAATGGGGGTGAGAAAACAGGAAGTGAGAGAAATCTAACTCTCAGAAGAGAAATTTACCCCTGAAAGAGTTATCATGGGGAAAAGGTGTCTCCACTTAAGCTTTCTTATCAATCCTTGTTTTGACAAAAAGCCTTTTTTTTTTTCAAAATCCAATGATCACGAGGACAGAAAGTGAGGTGAAATCTTCTGAACGGGGCACAGACAGCAAAACAAGCCCTTCCCTATGCTATCCAACTAGATATACTTCCAGGCAACCAGTGAGGTACAGTGCTTTTGAATGTCGGACTATGTGCACATCTATTCTGTAGAATTCATGCAGTTTGACATCACTTTAACTACCCTCGCTCAATGCTATGGTATCCTGGGATTTGCAGGTTTGTGGGACCCCAGGAAAGAAAAGTAAAGACCTTGTAAAACTATAATTCCCTAGCATTGAGCAATGACAACAGTTAATGTACTGGCTAACTATTTATTTAAAAATGTAAATACACTGGAGAATAGTGTTCAGTTATGGCCATGGAAACCCACTGAGTGACCCTGGGAAAGTCACATTCTCTTAGTCTCAGTCTCTCAGAAAAACCCATGGGGAGGTTTGCCTCAGGGTTGACATGAAACAGAAATTACTTGAAGGTACAAAACACCAATGTACAGGAAGTGCCCAAGTTACATACATCTGACTTACAAATGACTCATAGTTAAGAACAGGAGTGAGACAACAGGAAGTGAAAGAAATCTACCCCTAGGAAGTGAAATCCACTCCTGAAAGAGTTACAGTGGGGAAAAGGTGTCTCCACTGAAGCTTTATCACCAATCTTTGTTTCCACAACAAGCCACATTTTTCAAAATCCAATTATCACAGGCACAGAAAGTGTGGTGAAATAATCTGAACAGGGGCACAGACAGCAAAACACAGGGGTGTTAACCCTTCCCTATGCAACCCAAAGCTGAGAGAGACAGAGAGAGAGAGAGAGTTAGAAACTTAAAATGTACCTGTTCCAACTTACAAACAAATTCAACTTAAGAACAAATCTACAGAACCTTTCTTGTTCATAATTTGGGTACTGCCTGTATACTATAGGATTTAAACTGGAGAGATGAGATATCTAGCAGGGTTTGGGATTTTTCCACCTCTTTTAAGTTGTTTCTAATATGATATATTGTCAAGATATATCTGTATGATGTCTTTATTCTGGTGTGGGAGCTAAAACTGCATGTAGAAAATTAAAACTTCACTCACAGAGGAAAGTGAAGATACTCTAGTTTGATGAAGATACAAATTAAATGACTAAAAACTTGAGTCTTCCAAGCTGATAAGAACCATAGGCTATGGTCCCAAAGGAGCTATAATACATATGCTTCCATTGGATTATTCTTCCACCTCTTGTAGAACAAGTTTTGACATGAGTTATTTTATAGGCTTAAACTGGTGGCAAAGCTAACAGATTCGTAACTAGGACAATGGGTACGTTGCAGCCTTGAATTTCTGTACGACAGCTTTGTTTCAGAAATGGTCACTAGCATTTTTCTTCAGACAAAATGCTTGGGTTCTAGGGAAACTTCCCCTCTACAGTTGAAGATTTCTCCATATCTACTTGATGTCACTGCAAAATGAATTTGTAATCTTTCCCATTCTCTCGCCATGAACACAATAGAGTGAGTTGGCAAAAAAATATTTGACTAAGAACACTTTCAGATTCTTTAAATAGTTGTACAGCTGTGGGAGTAATTTAGATTGAGCCCAGGGAAAAAAGTGCTTTATAGGTTAATTAAACACCAAGCGCAAAGGCACAGCCCACCAATGATTAGCAGAGTTATAGATGTGAACTTGTTACATAAGTGTTAAACTTGGTGTTTAGCAGATAACTTTCTTATTAGAAAGAGATTAAAAGCCTATTTGAGAAGCTTCATTTTTAAATGTCACCATTCCAGTTTTACTAGACTTCTTGCTGTGCTTAATGCCAACAGAATGTATTTAAAGTAATAACAAATAAGCCATCAGATGGGAGCACCCATTGTAGCATTGTTTCCACATAGCGCGGTCCTTGCTTGGATAATTCCAGCACTTTTTTCTGCTCAAGGATCAAAGTGTCTCCTTTCCATTATATTCAACATGTATTTAAAGGGCGCATTTCATGTTGATGTTTTTTTTTTAAAAAAAAATGGAAACCATGACTCCAAAATCAGGACTTGGAAACATTAGCTTTTCAATCAAGAGAGCTCCTGGTGGCACAATAGATTAAACCTTTGTGCCAGCAGGACTGCTGATCAATAGGTCAGTGGTTTGAATCCAGGGAGAATGGGTTGAGCTCCTTCTGTCAGTTCCAGCTCCCCATGTGGGACATGACAGAAGCCTCCCACAAGATTGTAAAACATCAAACATATGGACGTCCCCTAGGCAATGTCCTTGCAGATGGCCATTGCTCTCACACCAGTTTCTCAAGTCACTCTTGACACGAAAGAAAGTTGAAACTGACTGATCAGTGATGAGTCTAAACTCGTGGTCACACAAACAGTAATGCTAAGAGCTTTCTGCTCAGAACTCCCAATTGCATCTTGTTGGGCTCAGTTGCAGATGTGGTGTTTGTGGAAGACTAATTTGTTTGATAGATATTTTTCCTTCCCCTTCCCCCCATGGGACCAAGTGCATTTCACAATATGAATTAATGGGCACATGAATTAAAACCTAATATCAAAAGTTTTGAAAAAGTAAATGAACTACCTTAGTGAAATACCAGCTTTTTAAAATAAAAGCCACCAAGAAAGTTCTCTTCCATGTTCAACTCTTTACCTCTATGACATTTCCCTAATTTAGCCTCCCTCCATTTCTATGTGCCATAACAGGAAAATATGTAAATGTGAAATTGCAGTGTTCTGTTTCTTCATATCTTGAGAAAAAAGGATATAATAAAGGTTAGACAATGGCAGCAGTGAGATGAGTCTTCAGATATTTCAGACTGAACAATTCATACAGAAATTCACCTAAACAAAAGAGATGTTTGTCAGCTTCAACGAGGCCTTTATAACCCTCATCCCAAAGATCTTCTAATCCCCATAAAGCACTGCAAATCCCAATTCCCAATACAGGCACAAGGGTGCAGCCAAGACATTTTAAAATACAGAACTTCTCCCTGCCCTCACCAACTCTAGAAGATACCAGTTGATATCCTGTTAGTGACACGCTACATTCACCTGAAATCTATGCCTATATTTTCCAGATCATTGTGGAGATTGGTATTATTTTTCATCTTCCACAATGACAAAGGTCCTCCTTACAGTTTTTCTGCAATAGCCCCCCTGAATTGCCTTTCCATGCTTAATGGAATGGGTATCACAGAATTGTCAGGCCTTGCTCCATAGACAAATGTTGACTGATAACATCATTCACTAAAACCCAGCAGATTTTGGCAATGTTATTTTGGCAAACGTTATAAAAATGTAGATTTCTTGTAAGAGTAGAGGAGGTCCTTTACACCTTAGTAGAGTCTCTGTCTTGATTCAATTGGAGCAAAATGCAACTTGCGGTCTACAGCACCTCTTGGGCCCCCATAATTCAGTGCCTGAAGCCCCCAGACCCAATTCTGGCCTCCTAGAGTGGGTGAAAATCACTGAAAAATAGAGCAGTGTTGCTCCTGCATGCCCCACAATGGAATAATAGAGTTGTAAGAGATCATGTGGGTCATCTAGTCCAACCCCCTGCTTGCAGGAAAAGCACAATCAAAGTACCACCCGACCCTTTAAAAAAATAATGACATGGAATTAGAAGTGATGTCATGCCACATTACTTCTGGTCATATCAGCTGTGTCGCCATGAGAATGCTAGGCAAAGAATGCCCCCATTCCACACAACTCCAATTGTTCCCACTCCTAATTTGGACCTATCTTTCTGCAGGCTTCTGGCAATGTGATATCAGTTCATTCTCTGTGGGAAATGAAAATCTAGATTGTATCAATGAATCTGTGTGAAGCTGGTGGTTAATCCTGCCTCAATGCTCCCCCCCCCCCTTTCATTTTTGCTATTGTATAAAAGTAGGGCATTTGAACAGCGACAACATTCTTGTCAAATGTGTCAAATCTAAGTCATGACCTCACTCTACTAACTCTGTATGGTGAAGCAGACAGACAGTAAACTAAATGGAGGATTAAATCAGTTTGTTCAGATGAATTATCAGTGAAGGGTTAACCTAAAACTCATCATGTAGGCAAAGGAGGTCCACGAATATGATGAGAAGGCCTGGAGTAAGGAAGCAACCATCACAACAGTTCCAGAGAAAGGAAATGGGCTTGCTCATTTGTTTGTTGATTGTTTCAGCAGTTTGTATCATGTGTCTCATGTCCTATCTCCATTCCCCAGTCTCCCACCCAGTTAATTATACAAGGGAAGTACGACTTCCTGCAGGGACCTCCTGGGTACTCTCCCATTGTTCACTGAGTTGACAGAGAATACTAGCGACCGCCAGTCAAAAGGGCTGCTCATTTATGAGCCTGTGAGAAACACTCCAGAGATCTCAATTCTGTGAATAGAACAGATGGTTTTGTTGGCAAAGGCAACATTTCTAAACTAGTGATGCATCTAACAGGGCTCACCCAAAGAAAATCCCAATAAAAACATAAGGAGATTGTACATATCAGGTTGTTGTTCCCTCTTCTTCTTTTTTAAAAAACCATATTGCCATATTTAAATCTGGGCACCAGATTTCAAACAGACTGTTGACAAACTGGAATGAATTCAGAAGTGATCAAGGGTCTCTAGAACATAAAACCTGAGAGGAGATGTGCATATTTTACTTAATGAAAAGATGGTTCAGCTTCTATGTTATACACATTTATACACATTTAAGTGGGAATCTCATCGAACTTAGTGGGATTTAATTCTTAGCAGATGTATATATAGAAGCCCAGCACAAAACCCATTAAATGGTAGGAATACCATTTTTTCTCTCCTCACAGATGAAAGGCACTGAGCAATTTTAATCATGGAGATGCTGATTTATCTTACATTTTAGGAAGCAAAGTCTGGAAATACAGCAGTTTACCAGGCTGCCAAGGCAGGCGGTGGAATATTCTTTCATTGGGATTTTTTAAAGAATGTTGGTCTGGCTTCTTGACAAAGGTTTGTTTGCTGCAGGATATCCTATTTTAGAACAGGAAGGAGAACTGTGTCATGCTTACAAGGCTGAACTGGGACAGTTAGCTAAATATTTTTGGCAACTCAGACCCAACCTAGTAGACAACAATACAAATGCAGCTTCTCTCCCAAAATATATCTCTGAACTATTTTGTGGCTTTCCTTTGCTCTACTAAGCTGGGTAGAAGGCGGTAGTGTGCTATGGGAGAGGCAGGCAGAAATGTGAAGTTCAAAGTTTTGAGACATAGTTACATGTGTGGACCCTCCAATCTCAGCATAGCCATACCACCACTTCCTTTAGCACATGTCTTGAAAATTGATCACCCATGGACTAAAAGGTTTTTCCCACATCTATGAATTCTAAGTAAGAAAGCTCTGTTCTAATTTTCTATGCAATTCTAAAGAAGGACAAAGTAAATATAAAAGAGGAATAATGGGCCAATGAACTCACCCTGCTCCCCTATGCCACTATTACTGTATGTTCTGATGTATAAGATGACTGGGCCTATAAGACGACCCCCAACATTTCCAGTTAAAATATAGAGTTTGGGATATACTTGCTGTATAAGACTACCCCTCTTCCAATGCACACCAAATAAAAATTTTAAAACCATCAGATTTAATTTCAGTATGGCAATTTTTCTATTACTGTACCTCCTTCTCTGCCTCTCGGATCTCGCATATGCATGCCTGCACCGCTTCACTGCAGTCCTCAGGAGCGAGATCTGAGATGCAGAAAAGGAGGTACGGTAATAGGATACAAGGGAGGGCTAGACGGGTGAAAGGGGCATGTTTTTCTGGGCACAGCACCACTCTATCTCTTTTTTCCATATCCCGGGTGTCCCGGATGCCTGCAGCTTGGTCCGCCCTTCACTTACACTTTTCCAGTGAGGCGCCCCCCTCACCTCATCATCAGGACTGCATTAAGTCACTTCTTTTCACAAATCCTGGTGAGTGGATTTTATTCTACCATACTTGTACAGCACTGCCCTTGCTGCTTTCATATGGTTGCCACATACAGCGGGGATGGGGCCCCAGCCATTTTTGAGTTCCCCCCACCATATGCGGTGACTGCAGATTCTCCAGTCCAGATCAGAAGTTTCAGCACCCACCCTATAAGTTTCAGCACCCACCCTATAAGACGACCCCTGCCTTTAGAGAAGATTTTCCTGGGTAAAAAAGTAGTCTTATATGCCAGAAAATATAGTATTTTCATTGCCTTCTGTATATAGAGAGTAATTTTTATGAGGAATGATTCCTTTGTCTATGGAGGCTCTCACTATGAATAGAAAACCAGAAACCAGGTTTTCAACTTGAGGAAGAACCTCCATGGATAGTGGAGAGTCTTTCCTTGAGAAGGTCACTCTTTTACATTCATGGAGGTTACAGAGATTGCAATTTGACAAGTAGATTGCTAACACCGGTAAGACCACTTCTAAAGAACTGGAAGTTGAACTGGAAGACATTAATTATTATAGTTTTAATTGATTTTTATATGGGTTTTATTATGTGTTTTAACAGTTTTTAATTGGTGTATGTTGCTGTGGCATCTAATTCTTGCCAGTTTGTACGCCATCCGGAGTCACCTTCGGGCTGAGAAGGGCAAGATAGAAGTGCTGCAAATTAATTAATTAATTAATTCTGTAAATTAATTAATTAATTAATTAATTAATGCAATGAGACAGTGGAAAAGAAGACTACCAAAAACACTTGTTTTTAAATACTGCCCCTTGTAAGATGGTTCCACAGATGACAAAAGTTGGTCTCAAACAAGCTGGATCTATAGAACGTACAATACTGCCACTTCTCATTTACTCTTATTTGTGTCCATTTTTATATTCACAAACTAAACATAGCCTCACAAATTCTCCAGCATGCTATGTTCAATGCTTCAGAAGGGGTTCAAGTTGCACAAAAATCTCCATCTCACAAACCAGGCCATGCTCCTCTTTCTAGCATCATTTCTCACCAAGTTCGCTTGGTTTTAGATTTATCAGTAAATGCTGACATTCATTGGATTTCTGACATTTACTACTCATGCCTTTCCTAGTAAATGTCCATGCCTCTGCATTTTGTGAAGCCCTATATTGAAGTAGTATGTATGGCATTTCATCGATCCACATGCCTTATTAGGAGACATTGGCCAAAGTCCTATTTGACTCTGACAAAGTATAAAATTCTGCGAGTATATGTGCAGTGCAGATATGAGAAGCAGATACCTTCAAAAAAGACCCCGTGTGAAAAAGATTTCCTAGCATACCCCCATAACTCATCTGTGGCCCTTTGGTTCCAGACTTAGTTGTCATCCAGCAGACATGGTAAATCCCAGGCAAAAGTACAATGCACAAGGAGATACAAGATAATTCCTTATACAACCTGCAAAAAAGGGCACAAATTGGCATAACTTTTTGTTATAGCTCATGAAATCACTACAAGGATTCCAGTATTTAAAAGACCAAAAAAGGCAAAAGCATTTAAAATTTAATTTATGTTTACCTTCCAATTAATAATTGTTATTAATTTGGTCTAATATAAATCCTGAATTGAATTCATCTATTGAATTCATCATTAGTCATGGATATGGGACTGGATTTTAAAATGGATCCTTCTTCTATGAATAAGCCAGTACTGGGATATGCAGAATTATTGTGCCACCAAGCAATGTTTGTCCCCCTCCCAACATCCATAGGCTTGACTCTGAACCAGTGCCGATTTCCTTTTTCTCTTATGATGCTTTAAAACAGATGTTTACTTTTAAAAAAAGAAAGAGAAAAACAAAACTTGCATGACAGTTTCACTCAGTAACTTAAATATTCAGTTTCAGCACTGGGAGGGGGAAATCAGCACTTACTATGTCAAATATTTTCTATTACTTGACACTCTCCAGATGGGAAGAGGCGTCATGTCTGTCCCAAAGAACTGCCAATCAGAAGTCTGCTAGAAACTGAAAGATGTCATTGTACCCAATACCTATGTCTGATTCTGTCTGGAAGCATATATGTATGACCAAATATGAGAGGCAAGAATGAGTCCACAGCAAGCTAATCATTCTGGCTCGGATATGCTGTATTGCCCCCTGATTTTTTAAGAAGAAAAGTGAAAAGATTAAAAAAAGAAAAAAAATCAGAATATTAAAATGTATAAGGCAGTCCGAGAGATACTATGTTATTGAAAAATTCCATTGATAAAAGATGTTCACATGTTCATATGAGAGCAAAAATGAGCAGAGGACATGGAGGCATGCACACACAGTCACATCCCTGATATCCTTAATTTCTTGCACTAAACTGGAGGGGGCTTCTCAACAGGTTCATTTCTACATTAATAAAAACCCTGTGCAATCTAGTATGCTGATCATGTGGAGACTGAAAAGAGGCTTTTGCTGCATCAGAAGAATGCCATTTGCAGTCAAGTTGTAGTCCTGGACTGATTCGCTTTACTCCCATGCAGTTCCATTTGCCCTACCCAAACTTCTTCAATAAGGTTTCAAGACTCTCCAAAACATGAGGGGAAGTGTATTGGGGGGGGGGGTGTCAATAGAAGGGGAACCAGTGACAATCGGCTTCCCTTTCTGCATTTTACCACTGCCAGGTTTATAAGCAGAACTACACTTAGGGAATTCTTCTAGAAACTCAGGAGAAAAGAGAATCTAGGACAATCACCTTGGTTATAGCTTAAGCCCAAGAACAGAAAAGCTAGATAAATCCTTGAAAAGACACAACTGCCTCCCTACCTTATTCAACTACAGCAGTTGATGGCTTCCATGACAGTGGGGAAGGGGCTTTAAAGCTGGTATCCCTGTCGCCAATCCTAGTTCAGTATTTGGACAGTACATTGAAAGTCTGGACTGAAATCAAATCATCCCACTGCCATAGGAATTATTAGCTAACATTGCTCCTACAGACTCAAATCCAACCCAGGATGCTGTCCTGGATTCGTCTGCTGTTGCTGAAACATCAGTACTTACCCAAGCCAGTTTTGAGGCCAGAGAGAGAGAGATGTAAACATCTGGACATCTGCAGGCTTAGCTTGAGAAAGGACTGATAAGAGAGGACTTGGCTATGAAAGGAGTGATATTGAGAACTGGTTCAGACTGACTGGTAAACTGGCAAATGAACTTTAGTGAACTAGAAAGGAAAGGGTTCAGGGTTTTAAAAAAAAAGCTTTTGCATGTGTTCCTTATTAGCTGTTTTGCTGACCTGTCATAACCAAGCATTAAAGTTATTTCCAATAATTGTTGTGAATGACTTCAAATTGCCAGAGGGGTTTTGTAATCCATCACAGGTGCTCTCCTTGTAATCTTAAATTTTGAAAAATATTTTGAATTGAAATTCCTTTTAAAACTTATATTCCTTGTGGGACCATTGACATAACCAAGGCACACATCTCTAATCTGTTTACTCGCTACTGCTGTAAGCAATTATTTTTTTGCCAAAGATATATTAAAGGTCTTTTAGCCAGAGAAACATTCTTAGGTCATTTCTGAGATCGTGCTAAACCAGAAAATCTGTTTGTTCACAGAACTGAGGAGCCCCTTCCTAAACTTCATCTCCTTGCTTCATAGTCCCAAGAGGACAGCGATTGGAAAAGAACACTAACTGTATTCAGAAAATGTTTAGGGATCTTCTCTGGTATGAATCTTGTGAGCAGCTAGACTGTCTTTCCCTGAGTACATATTAGCAAGAATATATCTGAAGATTACAGGATCTTGTTGAAAAGATCCTTGTTTGCTTTATATATATATAGGTAGGATCTTGCATTTACACAGCTGTATCCTTCTTCCTCTCTGGAGTCAAGCATTCCAAATATTCTCAGGCATGCTGGGCCATATCTATGGCACAAACAGCTCTTTCTCACACAGACAGATTAGAATTAGAATAGGAATAGCTTTATTGTCAAGATCAAGCTTTATTAGATCAAAAGAAAGGAGGAGAAAGAGAGTAGTTAAGCAGTTCAATTGTTTAATGCGCCTGGAGATTACGGCTTTGCCCAAACCACCATATAGCATTGTGTTGGATTCACTTCCAGTGCATGCTGAATCCTGCAACAGAACACAAAAAGATAATATATAAATTAGCAAGTTTCCCCTATCTTAGCTAGTTCCTCTTTCTTTGTGTGCCCTTTGCTGGAATCTAATACCAATAGCTCAGCAAAGTCCCATAGCTAACATAGTTCCTTTATTACTCTTAAGTAGTCCTTTTTGGACTTTTCTAACACAGAGACATTCAGCAGGCCAGGTTCTGTCGATGCTCACTGAAACATTAGAACTGGAAAAAATGAAAGAAAAGAAGAGCCTCTGAGTAGGAAACAGCTCCCTTTTCGCGGGCCTCAAAGAAAGGGAAAGAAGACAGGAAATAACTGTAAAGGAAGGAAATCTAAAGAGCATTCTCAGCATGTGAAAGTCATGGAGAAAACTGCAATGTCTGTACCATTCTGTACATATCAGAATCAAATGGCTACATTGGAAGAAAGAGGGGTAAATGGATGCAATCACACTTGATAAGCTAACAAGACAGACAGAGGGAGGGAGAGAAGTCTAAGAAAACTAATGGTTTTCAACCAGGAGGTGGTTGTGGTTCCTCAGTTGTAGATCACATCAACCATTCTGAGCATTGGAGTCTGGACTTGCATTTGGGCAGCTCTTAGGATCAAACGAACTTTTATTCCTTGTCATTGTCTTAAATCAGTGTAATTAGGGATTTCATATTCTATTACATGCGTGCCTTTATGTATTTTGATCCATCATACACCCCAGAAATGTCTTTGAAGGGACAGATAAGCTTCCACTCAATTATTATTTATATGATTGTTTTCTGATTGCAACTCTTGAGGATACCTCATTTTTAAACGGATACAGGGGATAAAGTATTAAAATGACACCAATTAGTAAATAATTTAGAATTTCTTGTTTCTCTTTTATTTCACCTATAAAAAGGTAAAAAACATATATTAATTTTGTGGTTTTACTAGACTTGTTCATTCAGTTTTTTCAACTTTTGCATAATGCAAAATGGCAAAAAAAGTATTGGAGAGACATTCAAGAAAAAAAAAATCCCAAAAATATCGGACATCAAATTTCAACCTAAACCTGAGTGTTTTTATTAGCAATTACAGACTTCAAGATAGATAAAAACAAAGAGATTTTTTCAACTATTTAATAACTGCAGCTAGAATAGTATACACCCAAAACAAAGGTGTTTCATTAGAGCAATGGGTGCTTAAAATAATAGACATAATGTAAATAGAGAAACTAACTCAATTAATGAGCCAAGATATGTAGGGGAAAATGTAACAGATTGTACAGCACAGAAATTTATGTACAGAAATTTATGGAAAAAACTAAAAATGAAATGGACAGAAGCCATTAATTATTAGGACAATTGTTCTCCAAAGGAGAGTGGCATGAACTGGGAATAGCAGAAATATAACGGCTTGAGGAAAAGATAGTACTGTGGTAGTATACCTATCATTTTTCCCCGTTTTTTTAAGACATTGGAAAAATGACTATTTTATTTCTTCAGTAAACATTAAATTTTAAAAAAGAAAAGTGATTTAATTAAGTCTATATAAAATTATAGAATGAATCCTATGATTTCAATTGTTTTGTGTTATGGACCCACTCTTCATGATTTGCTAAAAAAATGTTTCAACACCCCCCCCCCCCCCCCCCCCAATTCTGGCTAAGGCCCTGCAGGCTAGAATCACTGCAACTAAAAGCCCTGCAGGCTTTTTTAGTTGCTTCATCACATGCATTTTGCTCAAAATTATACCTCATTTTCCTTTTGAAGATATCTGTACTTTTGTTGCTGTCATTTTTATTTGCATTCTTTGAAAGATGCAGAAACCCAGGTTCCAAATCTTTATCTTAAAGATTTACATATGATCTTATGTAGATCAACATATGATGGCCTGGGCTCTACTTCAAGTGTAGGGCTACCAGCCTCCTCTGGGTAATAGTAGAACCCCTTCCTCATCTGAGAAGGCTTCCTCAAAATAGGTCATAACACCATTGTTCCTACACCCATGATATTTTTCCTCCAGCTACCACCATTTACATCAGGTCAGTCTCATACAAAGTAGTGGCCTAACAAGATGTTATACATGTGTGTCTTAATGAAGATTTTTTTTAAAAAAAATCTTTTTTCCATATGATGCCTTTGTAGTTCAGGTCAGTTGTGGCTTTTTTAACACAAATTTTGCCGTCCTCAGTTTTTTTTTCCTTTCTTCTCCAATCCAGCATTTATGCCAACAGAAGTCTATAGAAAGGAGTTTAATGCTGTCAAAATTTATGTTTCAGGGAATAGAAATATGGCCCAAACTAGAGTTGAGTGGTGGTGGGTTGGAGAGTTTTGAATGGATAGACCTGTTTTGATTGTTTTTAAAAACATGTTCTTTAGCCAAATCATGGAAAAAAATAGCAATAGGAAATAGAGTGTTGGCAGAATTATGATAAAATGATATATCAGTATTTAAATCAACCCCACTTGAAAATGCTTAACAATGATGACAGAATGAAATAGAATGTCCATTGATCATGGCTTGACAAGAGCTCAGTTCCAAGAGCTGGTAAGTAGGAATGAAAACAATCAGCAGGAGCCAGACTGTGACAGCAGTAGACAGACAGAAAAGCTAGAGGGAAGGAGACAGCCAAGAGAAACAGGAGGCTGATAATTTGGAAGAACGGAGGAAAATGCATGAGAGAGAACATTCGTGTGCAGTGCATGCTGGAGCAGAGAACAAGCAACATTGGGCTTTCCTGCTCCATATTCCATATCTATAGGAGAACTCAAGAGATTGTCCCTATTTATTTTTCCATAACTGAATTTTATCTGGATGTCAGTCCCATTGGGGAGGCATGTGATTTAAGTCCCCACTCCTGAGGTGGAAGTGGGCAGAATACTGTTAAAATGGAGAATTCCAACATCTAAAGTTTATGGGGTCCATTTTTGGTTGAGCTTTGACAATTGGGTAACAACGGGTAGATGGGCCATTCCCTACCCTTGGTAAAGCATCAAGTTCAGAATGAAAATACCCTATTTCATATCCATAACCAGCCATAAATCTCACTGGTTAATTGCAATCCAGTTGCTATTCCTCAACCTAATCTCCCTCATAGGAATTCCAATCGCATAGAAACAATGAGATGATCAAGGGCGATGTTTCATATTCCTTCCAGCGATGGTGGGATACAAATGTAGTACTGAATACAACTAACATTATGAACTCAGATTGATGGAAAGTAGTGGATCTGGAAGCTACCAACTGCAAACAATCAAAGGCAGAGCTTGGAACAATTATTTTGGGGGAACCATAGCTACCAGAACCCCCCAGCCAGACTGAGCCAAAATTATTGCTGAGAATTTTGGCTCATATAGCCTGCAAATAAATGTAGTAATTATATCTATAAGGCAATCCTATGTGAAAATTCTTAATAAAATGTATGCAATATTAATGCCATTAAATTAAAGTATCTTTGCTTAAATATTCTGGGGAAAAGGATATAGAAAGACTCCAAAATGGTACTAAATGAATTTGGCAAGATTAGCAAACTAAACCATTTTCCCCTCTGAGATTTGTTCACTATAAAAAGCCAATAAAATAGAGTATCAGAATCAATCTGTTTGACCCAAAATTAGCCTTGTCTTTTAATCTCAAAATGACTTAAATGTGAATATAGTCACATTAATTTATTCTTATTAATAGGCTCAGTGCACTTAGGTGTTTCAGAAAAAGTAAAGTTAAATAGGCTACTCTTGCTTCATTAAGATGGTTTCCACCAGTGTGTTTCTATATTGGAGATATATTAACAAAAATGTACTACGTTTTTTTATTTTAAGGATTGGTAGGGGATGGGAAGAAATGACAACATCAAACAGCATGACATAGCAAAAGGCCTGACAGTTTCCTTTCCTTACACAAACACACACCATCTTGCTGTGTTCCTCTATGAAGATAGGGGCAAATTAATATCTCCAAGGAGCTGTCAGCCCCTGTAATCCAATGACTGGCAGAGTGTTCCAATTCCCATTTCAAGTGCTCTGAATTTCTCACTTCTTTGAGTCTTCTTTCATTCCTCCTCTTCAGCCACGGTGGTCCACGCTCTTGTTACATCCCGATTAGATTACTGCAACGCACTCTACGTGGGGTTGCCTTTGAAGACTGCTCGGAAACTCCAACTAGTCCAGCGAGAGGCAGCCAGATTGCTCACCGGGGCGTCATACAGGGAGCATACCACCCCCCTGTTGTGTCAGCTCCACTGGCTGCCGATCCAGTTCCGAGCACAATTCAAGGTGCTGGTTTTGACCTATAAAACCCTATACGGCTCCGGCCCAGTGTATCTGTCCGAACGGATCTCCCTCTATGTCCCACCCCGGAGCCTAAGATCTTCTGGGGAGGTCCTATTCTCGATCCCGCCTCTATCACAGGTGAGATTGGCGGGGACGGGGAGCAGGGCCTTCTCGGTGGTGGCCCCCCGCCTATGGAATTCTCTCCCCGGGGAATTCAGATCTGCAACTACGCTCCTTTCTTTCAGGAAAAAACTAAAAACATGGATCTGGGACCAGGCATTTGGACAAGTGGGTAAATAAAGAAGAACCCCATTGATGGCTAGGAAATTGACTAACGGATTGGTCATGTGGAACTCTGGAAACGAAACGCTGATTATAAGAATGACTTTTATATGATGTTTTTATATGATGTTTATACAATGTCCTAGGTACCAGTTGTTGATGTTTTATTGTGATAATCGTTTTAATTACATTTTGTATATTGTTTTTATATTTTTGTATACTATGTATTATTATGTATAGGCATCGAATTCTGCCTTCTTTGTAAGCCGCCCTGAGTCCCCATCCGGGGGTTGAGAAGGGCGGGGTAAAAGTACTAGTAATAAAATAAATAAATAATGTTGGCATAAACTGCTTCCAGTGTCAGGCTATATCCACACTGTAGAATTATAGCAATTTTATCACATTAACTGTCATGACTCTATAGGCATGTGCAATTCATTTAAAAATGAAAGGCACTGCAGACTACTCCAACCAGAGAAATCAGCCATAGCAGAGCACCTGATGAACCAACCTGGACACAGCATTTTATTTGAGAACACAAAAATGCTGGACCACTCTCACAACCACCATGTCAGACTACATAGAGAAGCCATTGAAATCCACAAACATGTGGACAATTTCAACAGAAAGGAAGAAACCATGAAAATGAACAAAATCTGGCTACCAGTATTAAAAAATTCTAAAATTAAAACAGCAGAGAGAAAAACAGGCAGGGACATCTAATCACCTTTCAAGAAGAGTTTGCTCCAGGCACAGTCAGCCCATTGTATGCTAATCAAGGTGGTCAATTGAAAAGATTCACACCTAGCCCAACTTACAAAAGCCCTTTGTCTCACCCTGGTCTTTCCACAGATATATAAACCCCTTTTTTCCCAGCTCCAGCAGACCTCACCTCTGAGGAAGCTTGCCATAGATGCAGGCGAAACGTCAGGAGAAATGCCTCTAGAACATGGCCATATAGCCCGAAAAAACCCACAAGAACTGAGCATTTAAAAATGGTTCAAACATAATTACAAAACTGGGGGGTTGTGACTGATGCTTTGTTTCAAAAGTCTTTCTGAAGTCTTTCTAAAGTTTTCAATTTCTAAATCCTCCCCCTGTAGCACCACCACCTTTCCTACATGTCTCAGAAATTGCTTTGTATACACACATTTAACGAATTTAATCTATTATTATGATCCAAAATTATGCACAAGCATACGCTATACTATAGAATTCTGGGATTTGTATTTGGATAGCCTGAGAGTAACTGCTTACATATACCTTGGCAGTCCCCCTTTCAAATACTAATCAGTTACATGAGTACTGACCTGCTTAGTTCTCAAGATCAGATAGGATCTTGTGTCTTCAATGTAGTTTGGCCTCTTTAATGGTGGTGGCACAAACATATACCTTCCAACCAGGCCCCTAGCCAGGATTTTGATTTGAGGGGGTGGCTGAGTTTGATTCGGGGGGGCTGAGGATATACCCTAGCAAGCCTTTTTTATTGTTATCCCAATACCTCCATGCATATGGGATATATTGAGCAAGATGATCATATCATGATATGAATAAACAGAACAGTTTAAATAATGTACCAGTAAGGCCTTCTCACAGACCACCCTGAGAATTTGGGGGGGGGGGCTGAAGCCCCTCAAGAACCCCCCCCCCCCCCCCAGGGTTACATTCTTGCTTCCAACTGTCCCAATTTGGCAGGACAGTCCTGACTAATCCTCTCTTTTTCCCAATCTTCAGGTGCTTCGCTAAATCCCCCAGTGTACCTCCTCCAATTTTCCCTCTTCATCCTCAACTAAAAGTAGTTTTCTCTCAATTTATTAATTTATTAATTATCATAAGGAGAGGAGACATGGAGTCTTGAGACTTTTTCAGTTGGCTCAAACAGAGGCAAATTGCTGCAACCTCCTCTAGCTTGTGTTTTCTTCATGAATAATTGCCAACTTGATTTTCTCTGATGCTGTTTGGCCACAAGCATCCTTATTTTCATGTGTAAAATGTTGAAGGGTATAATCTAAAGGCCCTAGCATTTTCACTCTGCAAGTTTGGTTCCACTAGACTAGCCTTAGCAAGTGGATTAGATCAGGTTGGTGCTGTCAATGACAATTTCTTATTTTCAAAGAATACCATGAAGCTAAGAGGCCCAGAGACATTAGGTATCTTACCTCCTAGACTAGTGTTTCTAAAACTCTCCTCCTCCAGTTATTTTGGACTTCAGCTCCCAGAAATCCTGGCCAGTTTACCAGCTATTCGGATTTTTAGGAGCTGAAGTCTAAAACACCTGGATGAGCAGAGTTTGAGAAACAATATTCTAAACCAGTGGTTCTCCCCAGATGTTTTGACTTTCAACTCCCAGAAATCCTAACAGCTGGTAAACTAGCTGGGATTTCTGGGAGCTGTAGGCCAAAACAACTGGGAACCCACATATTGAAAACCACTGTTCTAGACTAACTGTTCAGTGTGACAACAGTGGAAAGTGCTATCAGGATAACTATGGTGCTAACTCTCAGAAAAGCGGAAAAATAGATGATATTGTGATATTGGCCCAACATAAGAGTATGTAAGGCTTCAATCTTATAAGAATAAGCGGGCAAGAAATCAGCCCCAAAACAAGACTTTCTGTCTAGTGTTCACTATTCTCCTGCCCATTTAACAAAGTGAGGTTTTTGAAGAAAGTACAGGTTACCAAAATATTAGGAGCCCCCGGTGGCACAGTGGGTTAAACCCCTGTGCCGGCAGGACTGAAGACCGACAGGTCGCAGGTTTGAATCCAGGGAGAGGCAGATGAGCGCCCTCTATCAGCTCCAGCTCCTCATGCGGCTACATGAGAGAAGCCTCCCACAAGGATGATAAAAACATCAAAAAATCATCCGGGCGTCCCCTGGGCAATGTCCTTGCAGATAGCCAATTCTCTCACACCAGAAGCGACTTGCAGCTTCTCAAGTTGATCCTGTCATGACAAAAAAAAACCCAAAATATTAGAGTTTTTGCCAAAAAAAAAAACAAGCTGGACTGCTGGCCTTTTCCTGAGTGTTGAGGGTGTCTACCAATCTTCTCCACAACACTCAGGAAAATAAAAGTAACGGACTGTAGAAACCTGGGCAAGGAATCTGGGATATAATAATAAGATGTCATTTGTGTTTCATCCCAAGGTTGAGTAGAATGAAGAAAACTAATCCCTGCAACAGTGCTTGGCAGTATTTATAGAAGAGTTCCTTTGATTGTTATTATCCGTAGGGTGGAACAACAGTATATACACAGATTAGAACTGCTCCAGCACTTGCTCACAAGCCTGACAAATCCTGAGCCATGTTCTCATGGCCAAAAATGTGTGCATTGGATGACGATCAAAGGAGTTCCAAGCCAACTGAGAAGGTCAAAAGGAGGGGAAAAATAGTTTCCACTTTCGAACATGGTTTAGTATTCAGGTTTCATTCATGAATGTCCCAAATATGCTTGACCTCACTATACACTCCAGAGCATTTTGTTTTAGAGAACGGAATGACCCTCTCAACTTCAGCTAACTCCATTTGAATTTTGTTTTTTACCCCAGCAGCTGAAAATAACATTTCATTTTGCTGAGAGTCAAAATGAGACAGACAGAGGAGGGGGGAGGGGGGAGAGAGACTGAACAAGGGAGAGAAAATGAATTAAAGAAAAACCCTTGGAGTTATTTCAATTAATCTGGGTACTGAAGACCCCTAGGGAACTGCTTCTCTCAGAACTACTGAACTAGAACAGAGCATCTCAGGGGCTCAATTGCACATTAAAATATCAGCCATACAGTAGAAGCTTTTTTTTCTTCCCGACCCATTCATCCTCACAAATACATTGCAGCTGCGGGTGCCTTTTAGCTGTGAACGGGAGTTTAACCTGACAAATTTGATAAAAATGTGCAGTAGAGGGAACACACACATCCAGGGCCATTCCCTAACCTCAAACACATATAATTCATGAAGCAGAAGAAACATATCTCCAGGCCTGGCAGTAGTTTTCCAAATAAGAGGGATGTCAAAGATATGTATTTCTAATGGAGACTTTTACAATATTTTCATTGGGGCACAGCATTTTTGTGTCATGTAAACACCATGCTAGAAATCAGTGGTATTGATTTATTTAGATTCTAATCCTCCTCAGGACAGATCACCACTATTTAAAAAAATCTGTACATTCAGCAACTTCAAAATAATATGTTTAGCAACTTCAAAAATTATTACGTTTTTTTAAAAAATCAATATTTATTTATCATTGTTCTTTCTGAGCAAAGGCAATAAGAGGAAGAAGATAAAAACGAGGAGAGAGATTAGCCCCCTCCTTCTTTCTAGTCATGCAGGCGCCCCTGCTGATTTTAGCACAAGGCACCCGCAATGCCATACAGAGCCATGAACAATAAGGTGACAGTCCAGCAGGGCCAGCACAGGGCCAATTTTGCTCCCAGCTGGCTCCAGATGCATCAGCCAGTGTAGAAACAGCCTAAGTCTAGTTCCTCAGGTGTTTCTCCTTCAAATTTTAGAAAGCACAATCCATGTCAATTGCTGCCACACATATGGTGCTTAACTTCTCACTAAACCTCCACCCTTACAAACAATTTTCATTGGAGCACAGCAGAAGTCCTTCCTGGTGATGGTTCCCAAGCTCTGAAGCTGCCTTCCTAAGGAGGCCAGAATAGTTACACACTTTTTGTCCTTTCATCAACAGGTAAATACTTTTTCCCCTCACTCTGCTTTTGGAAACCCATTGCTCATTAGGCACAGGCTATTCTGTGTCTTTTTCTAACTCTTTATTTAATATTGTTTTCATTGTTTTAGTTTGATTGACAGTTTAATTACTTTCTAAAACAATAACCTTTTCCGTGGTTTTACCTATATGTGTTTTAACAATAGTGGGTCTATTTTAATTTTTATCGGCCAAAATTGGTTCTACTTTTGGGTGAAAGGCAAGATAAAATAACAAAACAGCAGTAGTAGCAGCAGCAACAACAACAACCATTTTAATAAGGTCCTGTGTAATTGCTATGAAGTACTTTGAACTGGGAATTGTTCAGATATCTAGAAGAAAGTATGTCCAGAAATAGGTAAGAAGTCATGACGATTATATTGTGTTTGGCACACTGACTGGGTCATCATGTCTGCCGTCTTCTCCACTTGGAGAAGGGTCTGCATTAACTCAATTTTTCTGTCCCCCTGAATACCTAATATCTGTAACTACTAACTAGCCATTTGTTTTTCAAAACTGGAAGTAGCCTAGAGGGTCACACTGTTTAGTAATGTTGTTGTGTGCCTTCAAATTATCTCTGACTTACATCAAACCTAATGCTAACCTATCATGAGGTCTCTTAGCAAGATTTCCTCAGAGGAGATTTGCCTTCCTCTGAGAGTGTGATTTACTCAAGGTGGATTTCCATGGCCAAAGAGGAATCCAAACCCTGCTTTCTCAATGACTTCGTCCAATGTTCTGAGTGCTACACCAATAAAAGGTCATTTTCGCCAGTTGTCCTAATTTGGCATAATATGCATGAGATGGAACAACTTGCAATGAGTCTGGCTTCATGTATTTCTGCCCTCTCTCTTCCCCCTTTCACACAGCTAAAAAGAGGCATTTGGAAACCCTTGTTTCCTTTTTTGTGGCTTGTGTACATTGATTAAAAAAAACTTTCTTGTACCATGTTTTCCTGGTCCACAGTGATCCTTCAGTGACCCTGAATGCTAAATACATCCCAGACATCATGGTGAGATTGTCATAACCTGACATACATTTTCCCCTAACAAACTTTCCTTATAGTAACGAGGCAGTCCACATCTACAATCCTTTGCACTGTTTTTGATCACTTTTTCCCACCATGCATGTGAATATATGTATTTCCTGTTAAGCGGAAGTGTACTATACTGATATACAGATATATAAGAATCTGCACACATACATCTTCTTAACCCCCGCCCCACCCCCAGCCCCCCAAAAAAAGAAAAGATCAACCACAAACTCGACATTTTAAATTAATACCAGGAAAGAATCAGTTCCTAGTGGGAGTAATCAGGTTACCACCAGACCCAGGACAACCACCAGTTCTTCCCACCACTAAATGTTCCTTCCATCAGGCTAGTAATAGAAATGTAATAGTCAAATGAAGTACTATTTTTTTAAAAAAATCAAATGCATTTTTCATAGTAATTCATTGGTCAAGATTAGGAAATGGAAATATGGATGAGATTTCTCCTGTGGTTTATGCACATGCCTAATTAGGGCCTACCATCCTCATTCCCAATCATTGCTGGGAGGATGGTTCTTGTGCTATTTCATTGACATAAAAATATCTCTTTGTAAGTTTTCCTACTCAGCTTCCAACCTCCAAAGCACAGAACGAAAGCCTAAAAGGCAACTCGCCAAACTCAAGAGATCAGAGAAGCTAATCTACGGGTTTGCTTGAGCAGTGGGACTGTTAATTTCAGTGAGCGATATAGTAACTGATGCTTTACAATTATTTTTTGTTTCACCTGCCAAGATTTGCTGGAGGATTTTATTTTACAAAATCTATAAGCAGAGAACATTGGCATTTCCTTTTGTACTACCGACATGAAGGAATTAAAGGATTCAAGATTGCAAAGCTTGTCATGAATTATTGAAGCAGTCGTTGCTGTGTATATTCACTTTGCTGAGAGTGGAAACAGATACATGTTAACTGTGGACTTACTTTCCTAGAATGCATATGTAGACTTCTCTGCAGGTAGAGAGGTGATCAGTTCCTATCTCCTCACCATTATTATTTATTGCCACAGCCAATACCTTACTAGAACAGTTGTTGGAAGGTGACATCTCTCTGTTTACCAGGTGATTGGGAAGCTACCATGTGGTACAAGATGCTAAGAAATATTTATGTTCTCTAGTGGTGTGAACTCCAGCAAAGGATCACCACCTTGTTGTGGCGCTGGAGCTTGAGCACCTCAATGATGTCATGAGCGAAACCGTGAAGGGCCACCCAAGACGGGACGGTCGTGGCAGAGAGATCAGACTAAGCGTGATCCCTGGGGAAGGCAACGGCAAACCACCCCAGTATCCTTGCCAAGAAAACTAAATGGACCAGTACAACCAGAGATATGTCGGTATGCCATTGGAAGATGGGACTCCCAGGTCGGAAGATGGCCAAAATGCTACTGGGGAGGAGCAGAGGATAAGTTCAACTAGCCCCAGATGTGATGACGCAGCTAGCTCAAAGCCGAAAGGAAGGCTAGCGGCCGACGGTACTGGAGGTGAACGACGAATCCGATGCTCTAAAGATCAACACACCATAGGAACCTGGAATGTAAGATCTATGAGCCAGGGCAAATTGGATGTTGTTATTGGCGAGATGTCAAGACTAAAGATAGACATTCTGGGGGTCAGCGAACTGAAATGGACTGGAATGGGCCACTTCACATCAGATGACCACCAGATCTACTACTGCGGACAAGAGGAACATCGAAGAAATGGAGTAGCCTTCATCATTAATAAGAAATTCGCTAAAGCGGTGCTTCGATACAACCCAAAAAATGACAGAATGATCTCAATTCGAGTGCAAGGAAAGCCTTTCAACATCACAGTGATCCAAATATACGCCCCAACCACAGCTGCTGAAGAAGCAGAAGTAGATCAGTTCTATGAGGATCTGCAAGACCTACTGGATAATACACCAAAAAGAGACATTATTTTCATTACAGGAGACTGGAATGCCAAGGTGGGAAGTCAAATGACAACTGGGATCACAGGCAAGCATGGTCTGGGAGAACAAAACGAAGCGGGACGCAGGCTGATAGAATTTTGCCAGGAAAACTCGCTGTGTATAACGAATACTCTCTTCCAACAACCTAAAAGACGGCTTTATACATGGACTTCACCAGATGGTCAGCACCGAAATCAGATTGACTACATCCTTTGCAGCCAAAGGTGGCGGACATCCATCCAGTCGGTGAAAACAAGACCTGGGGCTGACTGTAGCTCAGATCACGAACTTCTTATTGCACAATTTAGAATAAAACTAAAGAGATCAGGGAAAATACACAGACCAGTCAGATATGATCTCACTAACATTCCTAGCGAATATACAGTGGAAGTGAAGAACAGATTTGAAGGACTAGATTTAGTAAACAGAGTCCCAGAAGAACTATGGACAGAAGTCCGAGACATTGTTCAGGAGGCGGCAACAAAGTATGTCCCAAAGAAAAAGAAAACCAAGAAGGCAAAATGGTTGTCTGCTGAGACTCTGGAAGTAGCCCAAGAAAGGAGGAAAGCAAAAGGAAACGGTGATAAGGGGAGATATGCCCAGTTAAATGCGCAATTCCAGAGGTTAGCCAGAAGAGATAAGGAACTATTTTTAAATAAGCAATGCATGGAAGTGGAAGAAGACAACAGAATAGGAAGGACAAGAGACCTCTTCCAGAAAATTAGAAACATTGGAGGTAAATTTCAGGCAAAAATTGGTATGATAAGAAACAAAGATGGCAGGGACCTAACAGAAGCTGAAGAGATCAAGAGAAGGTGGCGAGACTATACAGAAGATCTGTATAGGAAGGATAATAATATTGAGGATAGCTTTGACGGTGTGGTGAATGAATTAGAACCAGACATCCTGAGGAGTGAGGTTGAATGGGCCTTAAGAAGCATTGCTAACAACAAGGCAGCAGGAGACGACGGGATCCCAGCTGAACTGTTTAAAATCTTAAAAGATGATGCTGTCAAGGTGATGCATGCCATATGCCAGCAAATATGGAAAACACAAGAATGGCCATCGGACTGGAAAAAATCAATGTATATCCCCATACCAAAAAAGGGAAATGCGAAAGACTGCTCCAACTTCCGTACAGTGGCCCTTATTTCTCATGCCAGTAAGGTAATGCTCAAGATCCTGCAAGGAAGACTCCAGCAATACATGGAGCGAGAGTTGCCAGATGTTCAAGCTGGGTTTAGAAAAGGCAGAGGAACGAGAGACCAGATTGCCAATATCCGCTGGATAATGGAGAAAGGCAGGGAGTTTCAGAAAAACATCTACTTCTGCTTCATTGACTATTCTAAAGCCTTTGACTGTGTGGATCATAATAAATTGTGGCAAGTTCTTAGTGAGATGGGCACCCCAAGCCACCTTGTCTCTCTCCTGAGGAATCTGTACAAGGACCAAGTCGCAACAGTAAGTACTGACCACGGAACAACAGACTGGTTCAAAATTGGGAAAGGCGTACGGCAAGGCTGCATACTCTCACCCAACCTTTTTAACTTGTATGCAGAACACATCATGCGATGTGCGGGGCTTGATGAATGCAAAGCTGGGGTGAAAATTGCTGGAAGAAACATTAACAACCTCAGATATGCAGATGACACCACTCTGATGGCCGAAAGCGAGGAGGAGCTGAGGAGCCTTCTAATCAAGGTGAAAGAAGAAAGCGCAAAAGCCGGGTTGCAGCTAAACATAAAAAAAACCAAGATTATGGCAACAGGAATGATTGACAACTGGGAATTAGAGGGAGAAAACGTGGAGGCCGTGACAGACTTTGTATTTCTAGGCGCAAAGATTGCTGCAGATGCAGACTGTGGCCAGGAAATCAGAAGACGCTTACTTCTTGGGAGGAGAGCAATGTCCAGTCTCGATAAAATAGTAAAGAGTAGAGACATCAGACTGGCAACAAAGATCCGCCTAGTCAAAGCCATGGTATTCCCTGTAGTAACCTACGGATGTGAGAGCTGGACCTTAGGGAAGGCTGAGCGAAGGAAGATCGATGCTTTTGAGCTGTGGTGTTGGAGGAAAGTGCTGAGAGTGCCTTGGACTGCGAGAAGATCCAACCAGTCCATCCTCCAGGAAATAAAGCCCGACTGCTCACTGGAGGGAAGGATACTAGAGACAAAGTTGAAGTACTTTGGCCACATCATGAGGAGACAGGAAAGCCTAGAGAAGACAATTATGCTGGGGAAAGTGGAAGGCAAAAGGAAGAGGGGCCGACCAAGGGCAAGATGGATGGATGGCATCCTTGAAGTGACTGGACTGACCTTGAAGGAGCTGGGGGTGGTGACGGCCGACAGGGAGCTCTGGCGTGGACTGGTCCATGAGGTCACGAAGAGTCAGAGACGACTGAACGAATGAACAACAACAACAAGTGGTGTGAAAGGCTAAGAGACACCCTGGCACTGCCCTTTTCCAGGGCCTTTTTAAGGAGGAGGGCACAGGGGACAATACATGCAGAACACCACATCAACTGGATATTCCTTATGGTGTCTTTCGTCTCTATAATTTTAACATTGGTATTCCTGTATTGTTTCTAGCTTGTTTCTTTCAGAATCACAGTAATGGTGGGAGAACCATAAAAGAAATCCATCTAAAACACAGAGATGTGCTTTTCATCTTAAGAACAGACAGGCATCTCAAGCTCTGAGGTTGACCTGGGAAGGAATCCCACTGGAGCACTGCAACACACCCAAATACCTGGGAGCGTTACCCTGGACCGTTTTCTGACCTACATGAAGCACTGCCTGAATATCAAGCAAAATGTGGGCACTAGAAACAATATCATACGAAAGCTGTCACAACCTGGGGATCACAACCAGATACAGTAAAGACATCTGCCCTTGCAATTTGCTGTTGCTAAATATACATGCCCAGTGTGGAACACATCTCACCACACTAAAACAGTGGATGTGGCTTTTAATGAGATATGCCGCATTATCACGGGATGTCTGCACCCTACACCACTGGAGAAATTACACTGTTTAGCCAATATTGGTCCATGCCAAAAATTAGCAACCAGTAGTGAAAGGTCGAAGGCAATGACATCTCCAGCCCATCCCCTGTTCAGATATCAGCCAGCATGCCAACAACTTAAATAAAAAATAAGATCTACAGAGACACTCGCTGGAACACCTCAGCAAGGGAGAATCCAAGACTGGCAGGCTCAAACCCAGAACCTCAATCAATGGTTGATACCAAATGAGAGATTCCCTCCTGGGCACACAGAAAACTGGGTGACTTGGAGGGTGCTGAACAGACTGCACTCTGACACCATGAGATGCAGAGTTAACCTTAAGAAATGAGGCTACAAAGTAGAGTCCACGACATGCGAGTGTGGAGAAGAGCAAACCACAGACCACTTATTTATTTATTTATTTCATTCACTTATACCCCGCCCTTCTCACCCCGGGGGGGACTCAGGGCGGCTTACAGGGGAGGGCACAATTAGATGCCCGAACACACAACAGTAATACAAAAATAACAATTCAACACTTAAATTAAAACATCAGTACATAGTAAAATCCTAAAAACCTAAAACAATCTCATGTCAGGGTCCATATATCAGAGTCCGTAAGTCCGTTCTACTCCGTTTGTCTTTGTCTATTTCCAGGTCCTTAAGTTAATTATCAGAGTGACCAAAAGCTTGGTCCCACATCCAGGTCTTTAGTCTTTTCCTAAATGCTAGGAGGGAGGTCGCCGATCTAATCTCCCCGGGGAGTGAGTTCCACAGGCGGGGGGCCGCCACTGAGAAGGCCCTGCTCCTCGTCCCCGCCAGCCTCGCTTGAGAGACTGGCGGGGTCGAGAGCAGGGCCTCCCCAGAAGATCTTAAACTTCGAGGTGGGATGTATGTACTTATAATAATGTAGTCTGAGCCCCGCCACATGCATAATGGAGGACCTTCTTATAGCAATACCAGAGGCACTCCAAATGGCCAGCTAGTGGTCAAAAGACATTTAGTATAATGCCAAGTTTTCAAACTTTAAAGAAAACAATACAACTGTTTGGTTTGCTCTTGATACGATAAATAAATTAAAGAAACTCCATTTAGCATTGCTAGATTAAGGAATACTTCAGACTCTGAAATGACCTTGTGATGTTAAAAGGAGCAGCCCTCAGTAATGTCATGATGCACCGACCACAGCTGCACAAAGTATGCCCTTGAAATAAAATGTACCTTCTAGATATTTTTCATTGCAAAGTTTTTGGCTTAAGGTCTGCTTATCATCCTGAGGACTACAGAAGAGGTTTTTGATCCCGAGATTCATGTGTCTTCACAGCATTAGCAAGATGATTACAGCCACAGGTAATACTCAGACTGTTGTTGTCATACTTACAGTATTACACCTACTTTTCTCTCTCTAAGAAACATAAGGTGGTTTATACAATATTCTTCTATCCCTCCATTTGATATTCACGACTTCATGAAAATTGTTACAATCAGTGACTGACCCAAAGTCACTAGTAGGTTTCATGGTTGAGCAAGGACCAGTACCTGGATTTTTTTGAGATTTACTCCAGCACTGTAACCATTTGGGTAAAGCAGGTTGACATTGGCAATACAGGTTGCTTGGAGCTGCAGATGTTGTCTAGATTCGCTTGCTACTATTGGGTGACCTTGTCAGCTCTGAGCACAGCATATCAGAACTATAATTTAGTGCTCCAATCATATCTCCGTCCAGACCCTTGCTAAACAGTTCATTAGCCCTGACAGTATAGGGCTTGTGCTGCAGCCAATAACCCCAATTCTGACATAGAAACTTATTACCTACTTTATTATGTATTTGTTCCATCTGTATGCCCCATTCTTCATATACAACAAAACTGCAATAAACAAATTAATCAACTGAGCATAACAGTCATAAATGTCTGGGTTAAAAACTAGGTCTTAGCCTGGTGCTAAAATGATAGTAAGGCTGGTGTTAGCCATAACTCTTGGGGTGGGAGGGAGAGTCCAAAGTTAAGATGCCATCACAGGGGAGCAAAGAGTCAGGAATCAGTGACTTCACCCAGTGAGATGGCAACAGAACAGACTTCTTTCCAAGATTTAAGAACATAATCAGGATGGTACATGGAAATGTAGTCTTGTGGGCATAAGAATTTTCTCTATATGTTTATGCAACTCTAAACAGAGATTATATATTTTCACCTTGATATTGACCTATCTCCTTGTAACAGATAAAGATGTCAAGTCTTTTTGGACCCAATGAAAAGTTCTAACCCCACGGTTACCTTGGAAAGCAATTTGTGCTTTCCAATATTTACTGCTGTTAATTGCTGTCAAATTGACTTCAACTTAGGGTAACCCCATGAATGAGAGAGCACTAAGTCACTGTATCATCAGTAGCCCTGCTGAAGTCTTGAAGACTCAGGGTCATGGCTGAATCTGTCCATTTGGAATGTGTTCCTTCTCTTTTCCTACTGCCTCCTACCTTACCACATGTTAACTATTTTTTCAAATGAGTCATGTCTTCGCAAGCTGTGGCAGCTTTCCCAAATAGCTTCCCACATTTGGTCCAAGCCAGTGAGCAAAACCAAATTTTGTAATTCTTAGAGTATGCCCTTTATCATCAGCAGGACTAATGTCACCAATATAGTTCAAAATATGACCACTCCTGAATCCAACTTAGTATGTGCTAGTATAGCAGTACTGTGTTGGTTGACACTGCAAAATCTATGATGACAGTGTCAACTCAAAGCATTATATTGCTTGAAACAGTCCAAATGCTACTCTCTGCTAGTACTAGGTAGTCTAAGAAGCTGGACACACCAATTCCTGCCTTCATGGTGCTGCCTGAAGCAAGCATCTCCAATCATGCTTCATGACAGAACCAGATGGCAAAAGGCTCTTTATCTTTCATAGAATCATATAATCTTTGAGTTGGAAGAGAACTTGTGGGCCATCCAGTCCAACCCCCTGCCAAGAAACAGGAAAATCTCATTCATCTCTGATTAATACAAACACATTCTGAAAATATCCTACAAGCCAGCATTTTAAAGTCATTGTATAAGACAAACCTAAATCAAGATGCATAGTATGAGTAACTAAATAGTATCGAAAGCATTCACATTCTCCAACTGTAGCAGTTTGGTACCACATTAACTGCCTTGGTACTATCCCATGGGGTCCTGGGATCTGTAGCTTGGTGAAGTTCATAGACTTCTTTGCTGTTCCCTTCTGACATATAGCACTAGAGCTTTCTGTTAGAGAAGATTAAGTTTAGCACTAAACTAAAAGGCACAGGATTCCATAGGATGGTGCAATGTCAGTTAAAGTTGTATCAAAGTGATAACATCTGTATAGTGTGCATATACACATTGTCTGCAAGCTGCTGGAGGTGACTGTTGTTGGAATTAGTTTGTTTTGTTTCACATCATTTATGATATAACAGATGTAGTCTGTGCCCCTTCCCTCCTTCTTAGCAGTCCAGATCAGTCATTTCTGAATGTGAATCATAAGACCAAGTCCTAAACCTGTAGTGAGGCCATTTGCTACTAGGAAGGGAATCAAAACCAAATTCATTAAATAAAGCTACTTCTGAATTGTGTTGCAACCTGAAATGTACACATGGGCAAGGATTAAATCTTTCAACATTTCTCATTTTGATATATGAAATATTAGATAGATTCTCTTATTTAAAAAAAGAATACAGCACAATCCAGCCAACGTTAAACAGTTTTAAGTCCCACTGATTTGCAGCTGGATGACATACACATATGTTTTAAGGTCTTATTGAAATCAATGAGACGTGAAAGTGCAGCATTGTGCTGTTTCATGGGTGTAAGAGATGTGAAAGTGCAACATTGTGCTATGTTGTGGGTGTGAAAGACATGAAAGTGCAGCTTTGTACTATTTTGTGAATGTAATGGTGTAGTTGGAATTGATTCCATTCATATGGAAATATTTAAATTGGAAACTAATACCCAATTCAAATAGGAACTAAACCCGCAACGTTACTGAAATACCAGCCTAACACCAAACTATACCCAGAGAAGATTCAATGTAGCAATTTTACCATAAAGAGATGAATGAGAAAAGTATGGCATAGATGGCATGAAGAATTAATCTCATAATTGTTAAGTAAGCTTCTCCTGTAGGTGTTCACTTCAGTCCATCTGGAAAGGAAAAAAGAGTTTGGACAAAATGCCTTGTGTCACACAAAGGCTACAAGAAACCAAGCCCATCTGTCTATACTGTCTGAAGACAGAGCAAGGACAGTAGATCAGCACAATGTAGACATAGCAAATCCAGTAAAACGATATTGCTTTCTTTTGTTACTCTTCTTTTGCACTGCCAGATTAATATGATGGGTTATGGCACTTGTCTATGTGAGAGCTACAGAGAAAATCTGTCACTTGGGCTTAAATGTCAGCTCGAAGGTTTTATTTTGAGGATACAGGAATTTTTCTTTAACTCTTTCAATTGCAAAGTGAGATACCACTGCATTCAGTTACATGGGCACTGATTTGTTGTTCAGCAAAGTATGGCTGTGTTTAGGGCTGAAACACATAAAATTTGAAATATTCAAGATGTGAACCAAAAATAATAATTCTTGTCTATCTAGGAGAAATCCTAGATAGACAAGAATCTTCACAGTACAGAACTTATTCCATGCAAATATCAAATGTTGATTTTTTTTTCTGTGCAGGAAATAATGTTTTGGCCAAAAAAAATTATGTACAGAAAATACTATCCTCTGTGCAGAAAATGCAACTTTCTGGGGAGGGAGTACAAATTTTGCATACAATAAATTTCCAACTACAGCATTTTCTGCCAGTGCAGCAGAAAAATTGTTATTTTCCATTTTCTCATTGGAAGGAGAAGCACTTTCCATCCTTCGTTTTTACTGGGATGCCACTACTAATTGCTAATTAGGTACAAAGTACAATATGTTAGTTATAACCTTTAAAGTCCTACATGGTTTGGGTCCAGGTTACCTGAAGGATCCCTTCTGCCATACGTTTGTTGTTTATTTGTTCAGTTGCTTCCAACTCTTTGTGAACTCATGGACCACGCAAGAGCTCCCTGTCGGCCATGACCACCCCCAGCTCTTTCAAGGTAAATTCAGTCACTTCAAGGATACCATCCATCTTGCCCTTGGTCAGCCCCTATTTTTTTTCCTTCCATTTTCCCCAATATCATTATCTTCTCCAAACTTTCCTGTCTTCTCATTATGCGTCCAAAGTAGTTTATCTTTGTCTCTAATATACTTCCCTCCAGTGAGCAGACTAGCATTATTTCCTGGAATGTGGACTGGTTTGATCCTCTAGCGGTTCAAGGCACTCTTAGAATTTTCCTCTAACATCACAGTTCAAAAGCATCTATCTTCCTTCACTTCTACCATATAATTATCCCATAAATGTTGGTCCTCTAAGGGGACACTTACTGCAACCAACTAGCTAGAATCTGACTGGCAGCTGTCTTCCAGATAAGTTTTTCATCAGCTACCCCTAGACTGTGAAAGACCTATCAGAAGAGATTTGACAGCCAAACATTTGTCAGAATTTAAAACACAATTAAAGACCTACCTCTCCTGGCAGGTCTACCCAGTCCATTTTAAACTTTAAAAAATAAAGTTTAACTTTACGTTTTATTAGTATTGGTGTTTTAATCTTTGTTCTGTTTTTAATATAGATGTTTTGTGGCCCTTTGTTTATCTATGTATTTTAACTTTGTTGCACCCCCAACATGAGCTGTGTGGAGAGGCAGGTAACAAATATTTTTATTATTTTAAAAATAAAATAATATAATATAATAATAATTCAAAGTTGTGTGTAAATGAAAATTTCCATTGCGCTGCTTTTATTTGCTCATGTCTATATGTGTATGACAAATTGGCTTAATTACTTTTTTAAAAAATCAGAAGGATATGCTAGAAGGTTAATCTGCATATTTTAGTTCTGTATAATTCGCATATCATTTTGATTTATAATATTTAGTAAATGCTAAACTATAGTTAATAGACATCTACCAGTCTTATTATCACATTGAAATGATAAACCATGAATATTACATTTTGAATTAGCTTGTAAGAAATCCAAACACATACGTTGGAAGGGAGCAATGCAAAAGTACCCAAACTTTTCTTTTATTTCTTCTCCAAATAATGAGTGTGTTCAGTAACAGTTATAAACTTTAACTGCAACCATTTTAAAATAAAGACAATTGAAAATCTGCAGTGGGGAAATATATTAGGATCCAACCAAGCCAACAGAAAGCTTCTGAGTTATTCCAATCTTTCATAATTTCATGCTGTTGTTCTTGGGTTTGTTTTTTAATGACTATGAATTCTTTCCCTTCCTAAGGACCAGAACATTTCTTGCAACACGGGAGGTACATGTGTAGTTAGTTGGCATTTAGAGTTCAAATGCAAATTTGCTGACTTCTGTTATTATGTATTGATCCTTCCTAGAATGGATCTACACTGCTAAATAATCAAGTTTTGGAATCCAGATTATTTCTTTTGAACTTGAGAATCTACACTGACATATAATCCAGCTCGAAGCAGATAATCTGGATTCAGAAACTGGATTATATGGCAGTATAGATGGGGCCCTAGTTTACAGGTTTATGAGTCAAATCTAGTCATATTTATATGAAATGTTGGTGTTATAACCATCATACAGCAGACCGATGTGCTCTGGCTGCTCATCAACCTAACATTGTACTACTGAACTTCTCTCGTATTATGTAATAATAAATAATTTTATAATGCGAGATAGAACCAGATCATGGAAAAGTCACATTCTTGGACCAGAAATTGTCACACACTCCTGGTAATCATGAAATTTTAAAAAAATGGTTTTTCCAAAAAAGAAAAAATGTATGTCTCAGCCTATGTAAAGTCTGCATTTCCATTACATTCCAAGCTTGTCACACAAAACCAATTCTATTCTCATTCACAATTTTTTTGCACCACACTACAGTACAGCCACATTAACCATGCTTCAATGCACAATAGTAAGCAATTATATGAGAAAAGGATGTGTATGCCTGCAAAGCAATGTGCCAATGACAAAAACTAGAGTGACATATGGGGACAAAGTATTCAAAGACATCCTGAGCCCATTGGTTCACTGAACTCTACTTGGTAGATCAGACTTCCTTGACAGGAAAACTGGAAAATCTTATTCAATCTGAATAGAACTGTACAGATAGATTGACGAAATATGTCTTTACGTAGCATTGTTAAAAGTGCCAGGTAAACAAAAGAAGAGAAAATGGAGACCATTTTTCTCTCTAATCTGTTTCACTTGCAGTAGTTTCAAGTGCCACTTGTTACAATGGAAAGTAAACAGTTTTCTCCCAGTAATGTGATTTTTCAAGTGAACAGAGTTCTTTGAAAGCTTAACCCATAGATCACAAACTCAGACTAACAATGGTGGTTTGCGACACTTTTCTATTTAGTGAAGACAAGGCCATAGAGGTTAACATACTGTTATAATTCCTTTTTAAAAAGAGCCATCCTATAAAAGGAAAGCACAAGCCTTGGTTTGGAGAACTGGTAGAGGTCCTATTGTACTGCCATGACCTTGGGCTTTTAAGAAGGGAATAGAAATTCAATCTCAGTTCTGGGCTCAGCAGCTATCCTTCAACAATTTACAATCACACCATGACCACAATACACAATGCAGCTACACTCTCCATCATTGTTTGTCCTCATATACTGCACTGACTAAATCATAGAATCATAGAAGAATATGGTTGGAAAAGACGACATGGGCCATCTAGTCCAACTCCCTGTCATGCAGGAAAAGCACAATCATGGCCATCCAACCTTTGTTTAAATGTTTTCAAGGAAGGAGCTTCCATCACCCTCCATGGCAGAGGATTTCACTGATGAGCACTTCTTATGGTCAGGAAGTTCTTCCTAGGTGGAATCTCCTTTCCTATAATTTGAACCTATTGCTCCTAGTCTTAGTTCCAAGGGCAGCAGAAAACAAGTCTGCTCCCTCTTCCTTATGGCATGCTTTCACATATTTATGCATGGCTATCATGTCTCCTCTGGATACCTTCCAGCTTGTCAATATCTCTTTTGAACTGTGGTGCCCAGAATTGGACACAGTATTCTAGGTGAGGTCTAACCAAAGCGGAATACAAAAGCACCATGACTTTCCTCAATCTAGACACTATACTCCTTTTAATGCAGCCCAAAATCCCATTAGCTGCTGCATCACACTGTTGGCTCATGTTCATCTTGCTGTCCACAAAGACTTCAAGATCTTTCTCACTTGGACTGGTATCGAGTTAAGCATCACCCATTTTGTATCTTTGTGTTTTATTTTTTTCTTCCTAAATGTAGTATCTTACATTTGTCCTTGTTGAAATTTCATTTTGTTAGTTTTGGCTCAGCTCTCTAATCTGTTAAGATCATTTTGAATTCTGATCCTGTCCTCTGGAGTATTAGCTATCTCTTCTAATTTGGTATCATCTGCAAACTTGATACATGCTCTCTAAACCTTCATCCAAGTCATTAATAGTACTGGAACAGTACTGGGCCCAGGACCGAACCCTGTGGCACTCCACTAATCACTTCTTTCCAGGATGAAGCAGTACCATTGGTGAGCACTCTTTGGGTTTGGTCACTTAACCAATTACAGAGCCATTTAATGGTAGTATTGCTTAGCCCACATTAGTTTGCTTGTAAGAAGGTCATGGGGGCTTTGTCAAAGGCCTTACTGAAATTAAGATATGCTACATCTACAGCATTCCCTGCATCTACCAAGCTTGTAACTCTATTGAAAAAAGAGATAAGATTAGTCTGGCATGACTTATTTTTTGAGAAATCCATGTTGACTTTTAGTAATCACAGCATTCCTTTCTAAGTGATTGTAGACTGACTCCTTAACTATCTGCTTCAGAATTTTTCCTGGTATTGATGTAAGGCTGACTGGAAGGTAATTGTTTGGGTCCTCTTTTTTTTCCCCTTTTTGACGATAGGGACACCATTTGCCCTTCTCCAGTCTGCTAGGACTTCTCCTGTTCTCCAAGAATTCTCAAAGATTATTGCCAGTGATTCTGCTAGTTCTTCAATACTCTTGGATATAGTTCATCTGGTCCTAGAGACTTGAATTCATTTAGAGTAGCCAGGTATTCCTGGACTACTTCTTTACTTATTTTGGGTTGCATTTCTCCTATTACCTTGTAAAATTATGTTTATTCCTAATGACAACCTATTTGGAAACAGGTAACAGCACCAGAAGGCAGCTCAAAAGGCAGCTCAAAAGGGCTATGAAAAAAATGCATGTTGGAGCACTAGTGGTGCTGTGTACTGCAGAGGAAATACAGGGCAAGGACATGTTTACATTTCACAAATGCTTTGCTGCTCTCCCAAATTATTTGAGGGAACCAGTGGAAGAAAAGGTTCTTACAAATACTTATTCCTCGTTTCCAGTCAGTCCTTTGAAGGAATATTTTATCATCGTATAATATGGAACCTTAAAATATTAGCTGCAATTCCATATTATAGTCTATTGTTATGGTCTTAGTGCTGATTTGGGGTAACATCCGTAAAATTTAAACTCATGAGTTCATGAAATACATAAAATATAAAGCAGAAAACTCTGTATACTACAGAATGTGTGTATGCCTTACTAAAAGCATAGGCACAGGCTTGTTCCAGGCAGGAGGCCAATTCAACTATACTCAGATATGAGAACATCAGCAGTGAATGTCAACTGATAATAAACTCAAAACAGGTGCCACAGGAAACAGACTGTCTGATGCCAAGAAGAGATCAAAGTCAGGCGACTGAAGTCTGTGTCTACCGTATGAGCAGACACAGAATGTGTTTGCTCCTATGTCTATGATTGCCCTGTAATAAATAACCTAAAATATCAAGAGAGAGTCCACTCATTCTCCCATATAAATGTACCAAGATTCCAATACTTAAGAACACTTAGATGGAATGTTGATATTAAAGTCTGATTGTCTAGATTTTACTGTGGTGACAGGCCAGGCACCAAATATTCAGGAGGTGATAAAAAGGACCCCAGGCAGAAATAGATTAAATAACTAAATAGATGGAATGGCAAAGGACTCTTCACTACACAATCTAAAGCAGTTATTCTCAACCTGTGGGTTCCCAGTGTTTTGTTTTACAACTCCCAGAAATCCCAACCAGCTTACCAACTGTTAGGATTTCTGGAAGGCCAAAACATCTGGAGACCCACAGGTTGAGAACCACTACTCTAAAGAGTAGTGAACCATGTCTGTTTCACTACATTATGTACTCATACGCATCCTTATCTATGTGCAGAGGCACTATGGATCCCTCCAAATTACTTCAAAAGTTACATGTCAGGGAACTAACAACAATGTCCCAATGGGTGTTGAGCTTTTCAGATGTGATTCGGCACTCCCTAATCAACGCTGATGATGTTGCTGCTGATAAGGAGAAGGAGAAGGAGAAGGAGAAGGAGAAGGAGAAGGAGAAGGAGAAGGAGAAGGAGAAGGAGAAGGAGAAGGAGAAGAAGAATTAAAATAAAATGAAAAGGAGGAGAGGGAGGAGGGGGAGGAAGGAGAAGAAGAATTCTTTTCCACCTCTTCTTGTGACTCCTTGTAGCAACATGGTTAAAACACATAATCATCATAAACATTATATAAAATACACATATTAGAATGTATTTCTACAAATAATACATTGAAATACACAGAACAAAGATTAAATATATAGTGAACACAAGTCGTGAGTTTTAATTCATGATTAAAACTGACTGGGTAGGCCTGCCTGAAGAGATAGGTCTTCAGATATGTTTTAAAAATAGATAAAAGCATAAAAACATTTAAAAACTGATAGATTAAAAAACATATAAAATAATTCATATCTATAAAATGTCAATTTAAAGTTTAAAAATAACTGAATTGGCCTGCTAGAAGAGATAAGTCTTTAATTCTTTTTTTAAAAAAATCTGACAACCCATTTAGCGGTCAGATTTCTTCCAGCAGGTCATTCCAGAGTCCACAAAAACTGACTACATCTGTTCCAATCACTTTGCTGGCTTCCCTATGCAGTAAAATTACATCAGTTCTTTGCTCGGTATAAATGTTAGGAAACTGCTCAAATTTCTTTCCTGAAGGTGTAAATTCCCCTTATGTAGATGTAAGTTCTATATTGAAATCAAGCCACCATCATCTTTAGTTTTCACCACGGCTTCATTGCCACCGTAGCCCCTCCAGCTGCATATTTGTTGGGGGTGTAAGGGAATAACATTATACATTCCTCCACTCTCAAAGGAATGAGGAGAATTGTTATCCCTTACTTGCCTTATAATAGCAATAATCAGTATTGCTTTGTGATATATTCCATACAGCTTTAGAGATTGATTAAGAGCTTCAGCTTCATGTCAGTTTTAATCAAAGCGAGCAGCTGCTTATTGCTTTTGTGTACTACAAATCAATAGAGCTTATGCCTTACATATACCTTTAAAATAGTTTTTTATACATCACAAGCCCCACAAAGCTGCAAGCAGCAATTACAGGGTGCAATTATGTCATACAGAACCAAGAGAGTGTAGTTATTACATGCTTGCTAAAAATAATGGCACTAGCTCACATTACTTTTCAGATATAACTAGTTTCCATTTTCTTATTTGTCACATGCTTCAAGCATTCGAAGAAAAGAGGTAAGGGAGAGTTCTTTATAGCTTTACACATGCAAGTGCAAAACATGCTGGCCAAAATCCAGTATGCACTAAGACAAGGGTACGTATAAACACAGAAATTTGCCAGACATGATCTTATTGAGACTCTTATCTACAGAGCTGTCTCCAAAGGGATAGCAGTGCCAGAGGCATCGAAGGAAACTGCAATAATCTTCAAAAGAAGCAGTTTGGGGATTCTGTGTTTGCACTGAAAGCCCTTGCTATTGCAGGATTAGGCAGTTAAAGATTGGCTTATGCCCTGAAACACAAGAGCTTCCATCTATTGCTCGTCTGTTAACTTACAGAGTAGGGATATTGGCTCTAAAACTGCCAAAGACCAATTAATAGACTACGAAATGTTCATAGGGCTGTAAGGAATGGTCATCACAATACACTGAGGAATTTTTTGCTCCTTTAAACTGCTGTAAGACAACCGGAATTCATCGTGAGTTAATCCTGCCATTGAAATACAGTGATGGAGAATGGGGAGAGAAGAGCATTTGTTGAACATCTGCCTGCAATGCATCCTATCCTCTTGCTATTTACAATGTCCGGTCTATCATATTTAATATCTTATCTTCATTGCCTTAACATTCCTTAAACCAGGAGCGTGATAATTATTGCCCTCTCATTATCCCCCAGCCAGTTTACCAAGAGTTATGCCAGCTAGGATAACTGTGAGATTGGTAATCCAAAACAAACACACACACACAAACCAGAAATTTCCCAAATTCTGAGACTGTGTGCAGATGCAACATTGCAAAGATTTCTTTGATTGCTTTAGATGTTTTGAGTCAATCCTGTGATTTTTCCTTGTATACATTATCTTCTGCCCTAGCTCCTTTAGAGAAAAACTCCTTTAGAGAAAAACCATATGTTAATTTCAAGAATGATTATGGAGCTAATTAGTAGGAATAGGTTTGAGTGTTGCATCCAGATAAAGTTCATTTCATTTACTTTCCATTGCAATCAATAGGATTTGTATTAAATCATGACCATTTCATTTGCTTAGAAGAACCATAGAAACATAAAATAGTAGAGTTGGAAGAGACCACATGGACCATCTAGTTCAAACCCCTGCCATGCAGGAAAAGCACAATCAAAGTATCCCTGACAAATGGTCATCCAGCCTCTGTTTAAAAGTTTCCAATGAAGGACCTTCCACCACACTCCAAGGCAGAGAGTTCCACTGTTGAACAGCTCATATGATCAGAAAGTTCTTTCTAATATTCCTGTTGAATCTCCTTTCCTGTGATTTGAATCCACTACTTCGAGTTCTAATATCCAGGGCAGCAGAAAACAAACCTGCTCCCTCTTCCTTATGACACCCTTTCACATATTTATGCATGGCTATCATATCGCCTCTCAACCTTCTCTTCTGCAAGCTAAACATACCCAGTTTAAGATGCTCCTTTGATCATTTTAGTTGCCCTCTTCTGGACACTTACCAGCTTGTCAATAAACTCAGTCCCCTTCGACCCTGCCAGATAAAATCCAGATTATCTACTTTGAACTGGATTATATGACAGTGTAGACTCAAATAATCTATTTCAAAGCAGATAATGTGAATTAATTCAAAGCAGATAATGTGCATGGAAATTAAAATTGTTTAACATACCTAAGAACTCAATATCCATAACTTCCTGGGATCACGTGGATTGAGTCCAAACAGCAAATAAGACAGGGAGTGACCATAAAGATGAACCATAGAGATAAAACCATAGAGAAAAGCATAGAGCTTGAGATACAGCTTGAGATATAGCTTGAAATACAGAAAACAGGAAAACAACTGAAAGGGCTGTAAACGACAAAGTACTAAATGTGAAAGTGGATGAAGAAGACACTACAACAAAGCTTCGAAAATTAGATGGCTGGGTTTTTTAAAAAAAATCCATAAATGATTGCAAGGTCAACAAGACCAATATTAAAAGATCAGAAAGACAAGAAAGAAGCTTCCAGGAAGAGATCCCTCCCATAAGAACATCCAATGGTGGGAAATTATGACCAATTAAGACCCATTACAGATAGAATGAAAAATTTGGAGGCCAGAATTAACAAGAGAATTACACAGACTGAAGATTATTTACAGTAACCCAACAAGATATTCTTTTTTTCCCTCTCCCTCTTCCCCTCTACTACGCCCCCCCCCCCCAACTACGGTCTCCCCTCTTACACTTCCTTCTACACTTTTTCTCTTACAAATCCTATGTTCTCACTCTTTCGATGTAAATACACAGAAAAATGCACAATAAAAATATTTTTAAAAAGACATGAAGAAAAATATGCAACAGATGTTCTGTTCTTGAAGTATCAAGAACAGAAAAAAAGCAAAAAATAAAGATAATTGCAGAGGCACAAAAGAAGGTGCAAATAGATTTCTAAAGAGAGTCAATCTAACTCCAAAGATTAGAGTATGTGCAAAGAGAAAACTCTTTGAGGTTGAGAGAAATAATGGAATCTGTACAGGAACTTGATCTAGCAATGCCTGTGTTGTTTACAAGATAGAAAATATGAGACCAAGATTTGCAAGCCCACATCAAAGCTCACTCTTTCGATGTAAATACACAGAAAAATGCACAATAAAAATAGGAAATACCAGGATTGCAGTATTAAGAGAACATGCATCTCAGACCATAAAGAAAAGAGGAGAGTAATTTTTCCTGAAAGATAAACTTAAGACGATTCAGATGGGAAAGGTATTCATTAATATCAGTGATGAAGGCTCAGGATTTCTATGAGAAGTTCAGAAAAGACCTGGATCCAGGGGAAGGATCAGAGGACAAATGAGAAAGAGAACATCGGGGAGGACAGGAGGAGATGGCAACTTCAATTGACCCTGGATAAAGACAAGATTCTACTACAGTGGCAGGCCACTCCACATGATGATAAGGAATTGGATAATCAGCTACTATTCCAAAAACAAGGACCACGAGAAAGGATACTTTCTTTAAATATAAATGGACTAAACATGCCAAACAAAAGGAGAACAGGTTTTTACAATTGCCAGACCCTTCCAAACTTGAAGGAATAATCTAATACTGTAATTAGAGATGGCCAAATTGACTAGGCTTATACAATCACCAGATTCTTCCAAATTTGAAGAAGAATGACAGCTTTTTATTAACTATTTAAAAGAAAAAAGAAAATGAAAATATTGGGTTTTCTATAGCACTAAGGGAAAATTAGTAGTGCAGGAATGTAGGAATAACTAGAAAGAAAGAAAAATAGAGAAATCAGTGACAAGAATAACAGGATCCCCACTGGTTCCCAAAGGATCCTGGATAGTTAATCTATCAGAGATAAGAAGTTTTTATGACAAAAAAATAGATTTTTTTTTATTATGAAGAGGACAGCAAAGACAGGGAAGGAAGCATTAGTTAGGACTTTCTGTTTTCCATTTCTCAACTTTTCTATCTCCAATGTGTAAAAACACTCTATACAGACTTTATCCTTCTGTTTCAGATTACAAAAATGTTATTTTTTATTTCTCTTCACTTTTTTAACATCATAGAAACATTTTAGCACTAGACAATAATAAGAGAAGATGAAAATGTAAGGTATGAAAAATGTTCCCATTCTATAACACTCTTGTTTCCCTCTACATTCCTCATATATTTGATATATGCATATATATAGAGAGAGAAAGAGAGAGAGAGCACATCCTAATAAAAGATACTGACATAATATATTAGACTGTTGGAGAACATTTCAATAATTTATATTTTAATTCAAGAAGAACAGAGGAGAGACATGTGTCTATGTGTCTCAAGCATTTTTATGAGTCACGTTTACATTCCAGTTTTCTGTATCTCTATATTTATTGTTAGCCATCTGAAGTCACATTGCCAGCCATCTTGGAGTGGAAGAAACTGGCATAAGAGCCTGGAAAACCCTTTGTTTCTAATATGTAGACCCAAGGCATCCTTATTAACGCAGTTTCAGTTGTCTTTCTGCTAAGGTACAAGTGAGAGGATGTTACTTGCAAACAGGCAAGGTAATTACCATTCAGCAGGGTCCAATTCTTTTCAATTAAAAGCCTGACTGAAGTCTTTAGTTTTTAATACCATTGCAACCATCTGCCTTCACCAAAATTTGTCATTCAACCTGAAAGTGAATACAGAGTCTACATCCAAAAATGTTTAATTAGGAAGACAACTCTTTGTTTTAATTTTGGTCCATGCTTTGTTATTAAGCTTAGGCAGAAGACCTAGAAAACCACGAAGGAGGGAGAAATCACACTATAATTCAAAATGCTGCAATGCAACCCTTGCTTTCTAGGCAGATCTAGTTGCAGTTACTTTGTAAGAAAAATCCCATCAAAGAACAAAGAAGCACATTTTTTTTCTTTTCATTCATATGCATTTCCCACCTTTCTGCATTCCCAGATACATAAGAATAAAAAACAGAATCAAAATGTTGATGCTTTAACTGCAAACCTGTACAACTATTATCACATCAAAGCTTGTATGAAAGTTTTAAAAGACAAGAGAAATTCAAAATGGGAGGTAGCCTTTACAAAATAGTTGCTGTAGCCAGATAAGTTCAAAAGGGTGATGTAACTGAAGTAGCAGGACTGGCCAGCTGATTTCATGTCATGGGCATGATGAATCTGTTCTAGATTTTATTTCAGACTTTGAATTGAAGATATTTGGGTAGTCCCTTTAGAAACCATGAAAATACCACTTGCAGCTATATTTCGAGGACTTTGGGTCAAGGGACCAAACCTGGGGCCACCTGAAGGCAAAACATTAGAGCAATCATTGTGCTACTACTCTCACCAAATGACATCTAGACATGGGTTTTAAATGTACATTATCCTTTTGAAATGAAGATTTTCACCTCTTGAGATCACTGAAGACAATCTACAGAAAGTTTACTCTCCTCTACTACAGAATTAAGATCTGTTGTTGTTGTTGTTGTTGTTCCACATTTTCTCTTTAAAAGAGACTTAAAGCATCCCTTGTCTAGTTCAGCCTTGCTCCTCCCATTCATATAGCCTCACTGTGTTCAAGTTACATTGGTAGCTTTAAGAAATATTTAAACCATATTTCTAAATACTCTAATTACATTTTATATTACTGTAATGTTAGAAATTTAAGGAGTGAAGGAAAATGTCATGGGGTTGGTAGAATTCTTCCTTGAGAGCAATACCCTCGTGTTGCTTGTAATAAAAGGATCCCAGCATGTTAATAATAATAATAATCATCATCATCATCATCATCAATAATAATAAATATGCCCAATGGTCAAGCAATCAAGTGTCACCAGCCAGAGGCCTATAAATATCTGGGCATACTACAGCTGGACAATATCAAACATGAACATGTGAAAACTGTGGTCAGCAAAGAATACATTCAGAGGGTCAGAAAAATTCTCAAAAGCAAGCTCAATGGAGGCAATACTATCAAGGCCATAAACACCTGGGCTATACCTGTCATAAGAAATACTGCTGGCATCATAAACTGGACACAGGCAGAACTGGACAATTTGGACAGAAAAACAAGAAAACTCATGACCATTCATAATTCACTACATCATCGCAGTGATGTTGACTGGCTCTATCTGCCTAGAAAGTCTGGGGGCAGAGGACTTTTACAAGTCAAACAAGCAGTCGAAGAAGAAAAACACAACCTGGCAGAATATGTCAAGGAAAGCCAAGAACCTGTTTCAATTGAAGTCAATAATCGGAAACTTCTCAAAGCACAGCAGACAAAGAGTCACTACAAGAAAACTGCACTCCAATCCAGAGCTGACAGCTGGCACAACAAAGCCTTACATGGGCAGTTCCTTGAGAAGATTGAAGGAAAAGTTGATAAGGAGAAGACCTGGTTATGGCTCACGAATGGAACCCTGAAGAAGGAGACAGAAGGCCTGATTCTTGCAGCCCAGGAACAAGCCATCAGAACCAATGCAACTGAGGGCAGGACTGAAAAATCAGCTGATGACCCAAAATGCAGACTGTGCAAGGAAGCTGATGAAACCATGGACCATCTCCTCAGCTGTTGCAAGAAAATCACACAGGCGGACTACAAAGACACAACTCTGTGGCCCAGATGATTCACTGGAACTTATGTCACAAGTACCACCTGCCAGCAGTAAAGAATTGGTGGGATCATAAACCTGTAAAGGTCGTGGAAAATGGACATGCAAAAATACTGTGGGACTTTCGAATCCAGACTGACAAAGTTTTGGAACACAATACGCCAGACATCACAATTGTGGTAAAGAAAAAAGTCTGGATTATTGATGTCACCATGATGACTTCCGGTATGATGGCAGAGAGGCAATAAGGACTCCTTGATAGCTCTGGAAGGGAAAAAACTCAATCCGTTTGAATCCTCTGACAGAGATCTCCTTCAAAAATTTTGAACACCATCCGACCGTCCGGGGACTCGGAGGAGTGTCTGGGAGGTAGGATTACTGTGATTCCAGCAGAATAAACGAGGAGGAACGAGGAGGAACGGAGAAGACAGAGAGGTGAAGCGCCGCCATTCCAACGCGGCTGTCTCCCTCCCCCTTCCCTAGTAAAAACTGAGCTAACTACTGTCCTGCCCTCACCATCGCTGATCTTTGATGCCGCTGTTGCTGCCTGGGTTATTTATTTCCATCCACCCACCCTTTTTGAGGCACGTTTTCATCTTCTAAGCGGCGGGCCTGGTCATCGCCCTACCGGAAAGAGGCTTGTCCTTGGAGTGTTCACCGGACCAGCTACAGACTTAGGAAAATCTGCAGTGCCTGCCGGCTTTGCCCTGCTCTGGCTCCGTGGGGCCCCTCGAGGCCCGAAAACCTCCTGTTGCTGCTGCTGCTGCTACTCCGGGCTGCGGGTGGCTGCTGCTGCGGGAGGACGGCTGGGGAAAGCTGCAACTAAAAGTCCTGCTGCTATTGCCCTGTTCCATCACCGGAGGCTTGGTGGAGGACGCCACCTGGCTGGGAGCTGCTGCTACCGCTGTTGAAGTGCGGCTTTTACCATCGTTCAGCCGATATTGAGGGAACACCACTGCCAGAAAGCACTGCTGTGAGTGAGTCTGTGGATCTGTGTCACCAATTCCTGCCGTTGCTGTTGGAGGCTGTTCCTTGGAGGAGGTTGGAGTGGTTCCTTCATGCCTGCTGCTGCTGTCGCTGATGCTGTGGCTGCTGTGAGCATCCCCTCTCTTGTTGCTGAGTCAGAGGACCCTGAGACCCTGGTTGCTTTCCCCAAATAATCATCGTCGCCATTTTGGAGGCTTGTCAGCGTTTCCATCACTGCTGATTCTGCTGAGTCACCATATGGTCGTTCAGCTAGCCTCTAAGGTCTGTAGCCACCTGCTGGGAGTTCAAGGTATCAACAAGCCAGCAGCCCCCTTCCACAAACTGCCTTCCTGGACTAAATAACAGCTTTGTATATATCCCTTCCCGACCTTCTACTTGCGGTCTTCCTTTTTGGACTGACTAAATGTGGAACTGGATTGTGGAACTGGACTGGATGTAGACAGTTGTGAACTTGATTTGTTACAAGGGGAAAGGGGAAAAACTAGCATAATAATATCTTACAGGTAACTCAGGAAACTCTGCACTAAGACACTAAGACACGCCCTTTGAGACCCCCCGTCCCCCGACCTTCGAGACCCCCGTCCTCCATCGCACCGGCCCTCTGCTGGTTCAGTTCGGCCCTCATCGGTACCCACCACCCTCCGGAAGACTGAGTCGGCCACCTGTGACCAAATTACTGCCACCTTGCATCTCGCTGATCCAATTCTGGACAAACTGTGCTGTTCGTTATTAACCGTCTGTTTGTGCTGATCCTTTTGACTTTGTAATCCATTTTTCGAGTGTGCTAATCATCTCTGATTGTATTGACCACTATCGTAAACTGTGTTGATCATCTTAATTGTGTTGACCTCTTCTGATGGTGCTAACTAACCCTGATTGTGTGACCACCTCCTCAACTGTGCTGTCTAAGTTCAGTTGGGTATGCGGAGCATTCCATTAATTGCGTGATCTTAGCACTTTATGCCATTAGCACTTTAAACTACTTTTTCTGTGGCACTTTAACCAACTCTAGCACTTTAACTGATTCGATACATCTAGCGTTGAATTAGGCCTCCATGACGCACTTTATCTAAACACTTTGGGGTTAATTGTCAAGCCACCGCACTTTAATTGTTACTCTATCGTGTGTGTTGACATAAGTCTCCATCTGTACTCCAAGAGCCTTAACCAACCCTTGACTGTGCTTAACAACTGTTACTCATGTCATTATCCACTCCTTGGCATCTGCTAATTTGGTTGCTAATTGTATATGTGGGTCAGAGGGAATGGAATAGCTCAGGGGGACCCGAATATAATATAATAGGAACGGGAAACGCTTGGAAGGCAAAGCCATGGCAAACTGGAGCTGTAATATGTCAAACAATCCACAATGATCCTTGGGTTGTTATTATAGGTGTTGAATGCGTCATGGAGGAGGGAGAGGCTTCCGTTAACCGAGGAGCCCCCATAGAAGTCGTGGTGGGGAAGGGGAGATACGGGAAAGGGAGACCTTTAATTCGGCCTAGGGAACGTGGAACAACATTAGTAATTCCAAATCGGTCTCCTGATACGGTAAGTAGGTGTAACCAGGTTGGCGGTCCCTCAGGATTGAAAGTGGTGCTGTTGAACGCCAGATCTGTCAATGGCAAAACAACTTTCATCCAAGATTTAATCCTGGATGAACGGGCAGATCTGGCGTGCATCACAGAGACCTGGCTGGACGAAGCGGGAGGTGTAAATTTGACCCAGCTTTGTCCACCCGGGTTCTCTGTGCAGCACCAACCGAGATCCGGAGGGCGGGGAGGTGGGGTTGCAGTAGTCTACAGAGATTCCATTCTTCTGACCAGGACCCCCATCCCGCAGTCAACAAATTTTGAATGCTTCCACCTGAGGGTGGGTGACCGGGACAGATTAGGGATTCTGTTAGTGTACCGTCCACCTCGCTGCACTACAGTCTCCCTACCTGAGCTAGCGGGGGTGGTCTCGGACCTGGCATTGGAGTCCCAACAGCTGATTGTGCTGGGGGACTTCAATGTCCACGCCGAGGATGCCCTAACGGGAGCGGCTCAGGACTTCATGTCTACCATGGCGACCATGGGGCTGTCCCAACAAGTATCTGGCCCCACCCACAGTGCTGGACATACATTGGACTTGGTTTTCTGTCAGGGATGGGAGGAAGGCGGCAGTGTTGAGGAGTTATCCATCTCTCCGTTGCCATGGACCGACCACCACCTGGTCAGCTTTGGACTTACTGCACCCCCTAACCTCCGCAGAGGTGGAGGACCTATTAAATTGGTCCGCCCCAGGAGGCTTATGGATCCGGAGGGATTCCTGATGGCTCTTGGGGAATTTCCCGCCACCTCGGTTGGTGATCCTGTTGATGCCCTGGTCGCTCTCTGGAATGGGGAGATGACTAGGGCAATAGACACGATCGCTCCAGAACGTCCCCTCTCAAGTAGCCGAACTAAACCAGCCCCTTGGTTTACTGAGGAGCTGGCGGCGTTGAAGCGAAAGAAGAGGGAACTAGAGAGCGTGTGGCGTTCGGATCCGAGCGAGCCAAATCGAACACGGTTTGTGTCCTTTTTAAGGTCATACGCCGCGGCAATAAGAGCCGCAAAGAAAACTTTCTTTGCGGCCACTATTGCGTCTGCAAAGAACCGTCCGGCTGAACTGTTCCGAGTTGTCAGAGGCCTGTTAAAACCCACCTCTCAGGATGGGTGCCCTGATGACTCGGCAGCTCGCTGTGAAGCCTTTGCTCAGTTCTTTGCAGACAAAGTCGCTTTGATCCGCTCTGGACTGGACACCATATTAACGGCAGTCTCTGAGGATGTAACACGAGCATCTGCTTGTCCAATTTTGATGGATTCATTTCAATTAGTTCAAACCGAGGATGTGGACAAGGTGCTTGGAGGAATGAGAGCTACCACATGCATCCTAGACCCCTGCCCATCCTGGCTTCTAAAGGAGGCCAGAGGGGGATTGGCCGAGTGGGTTAAGGTGGTGGTTAATGCCTCCCTTCGGGAAGGCATATTTCCAGCCAGCTTAAAGCAAGCTGTGATAAAACCGCTGTTGAAGAAACCATCACTGGACCCCACTCAATTGGTTAACTATCGGCCTGTTTCCAATCTCCCCTTTTTGGGCAAAGTCATGGAATGTGTGGTGGCCTCACAACTCCAGGCATTCTTGGTAGACACGGATTATCTGGATCCGGCACAGTCTGGCTTTAGGCCGGGGCATGGTACCGAGACAGCCTTGGTCGCCTTAGTGGATGATCTCCATCGGGAGCTCGACAGGGGGAGTGTGTCCCTGTTGGTGCTACTCGACCTCTCAGCGGCCTTCGATACCGTCGACCACGGTATCCTTCTGGGACGCCTCGCGGGAATGGGTCTCGGAGGTACTGTTCTGCAGTGGCTCCGGTCATTCCTCGAGGGTCGGTCTCAGAAGGTGTTACTGGGGGACTCCTGTTCTACCCCACAACCTTTGTTTTGTGGGGTTCCTCAGGGTTCAATACTGTCCCCCATGTTGTTTAACATCTACATGAAGCCGCTGGGCGAGGTCATCCGGAGTTTCGGGGTGCGGTGTCATCTGTACGCAGATGATGTCCAACTCTGTCACTCCTTCCCACCTGCTACTAAGGAGGCTGTCGAGGTCCTGAACCGGTGCTTGGCCGCTGTGACGGTCTGGATGGGGGCGAACAAATTGAAATTGAATCCAGACAAGACAGAGGTCCTCCTGGTCAGTCGCAGGGCCGAACAGGGTATAGGGTTACAGCCTGTGTTAGACGGGGTCGCACTCCCCCTGAAGACACAGGTTCGCAGTTTGGGTGTGATCCTGGACTCATCGCTGAGCCTGGATCCCCAGGTTTCGGCGGTGACCAGAGAAGCATTCGCACAGTTAAGACTCGTGCGCCAACTGCGACCGTACCTTGGGAAGTCTGACTTGGCCACGGTAGTCCACGCTCTGGTTACATCCCGCCTTGACTACTGCAACGCTCTCTACGTGGGGTTGCCTTTGAAGACGGCCCGGAAGCTCCAACTAGTCCAACGGGCGGCAGCCATGGTATTAACAGGAGCAGGGCGCAGGGAGCATACAACTCCTCTGCTGTACCAGCTCCACTGGCTACCGATTAGCTACCGGGCCCAATTCAAAGTGCTGGCTTTGGCCTTTAAAGCCCTAAACGGTTCTGGCCCTACATATCTATCTGAACGTATCTCGGCCTATCAGCCCACCAGGACCCTAAGATCTTCGGGAGAGGCCCTTCTCTCCATCCCGCCTGCTTCACAGGTGCGGCTCGCGGGAACGAGAGACAGGGCCTTTTCTGTGGTGGCCCCGCGGCTTTGGAATGCCCTCCCTATAGAGATAAGATCAGCCACCTCGCTGATGGCATTTCGGAAAAAACTGAAAACATGGATGTTTGAGCAAGCATTCGGCTAATCCGATGCGATGAAGTTTTTGGATCAAGGACTGGCAATCACAGACAACGAAATTGGATTATGATTTTAACTAAGAGATGCATTGATCTGTATTGGTGGCCCAATACTGTGTATTGTATATGTATGTGTTTTATATTTTTAATCTGTATTATTGTTGTTTTTAAATGTTGTAAACCGCAATGAGTCGCCATTCTAGGCTGAGATATTAGCGGTATACAAGTGTACTAAATAAATACCGGGTGACAGTCGCATTGAGGAAAAACAACATGAGAAACTCAGCAGCTATCAAGACCTCAAAATCGAACTGCAAAGACTCTGCCATAAACCAGTTCAGGTGGTCCCAGTGGTCATTGGCGCACTGGGTGCCGTGCCAAAAGATCTCAGCCAGCATTTGTAAACAATAAACATCGACAAAATCACGATCTGTCAACTGCAAAAGGCCACCTTACTTGGATCTGCCAGCATCATTCGAAAATACATCACACAGTCCTAGATGCTTGGGAAGTGTTCGACTTGTGATTTTGTGATACGAACTCCAGCATATAGATCTTGTTTGCTGTGACATACTGTGCTTTTGTGTCAATAATAATAATAACACTTTATTTATATTCTGCCCTTCTCACCCCGAAGGGAACTCAGGTCAGATCACAATACACATACATGACAAACATTCAATGCCATTTTGTATAGACAGTACACAGACAGGCAGAACAGAAAGGAGGTGTGTGTTGTTTTGACTCGGTGTCCAGCTGTTTTTGGTGCCATGGAAGGTGAGTCCAGCCACAGGGGGTGGTGTCACTAATGTTAATTTTATTTTTCCCCTCCATGTCTATTCAAGAACAAGCAGAACACAGAATGATGGTCTAAAAAGTTATTGTGAAAAATATGACTCATTAGAAAAGACAATAGTACCTGGCAAGGTAGAAAACAGTGGGAGCAGAAGAAGACCATATTACAAGTAGATGAATCTAGGAAACCACGGACTTGAGTCTGTAAAACTTGAGCATGATGGTTGATGATAGAGTGACTTGGAAGTCTCTCATTTGTATGGTCAATGTAAGTTAAATTCAACTTGACAGCAATTAACAACAGCTTGAAAAATAATTAGCTAGTTATGCTTACAGGCACACCACTAAAGGAGTAAAATATTCACCTTTAAACCATAATATTGATGTGAGGTAATTATATATTTCTCCTTGAGAAAATAATTTAATTATAACCAACTAAATATTTGTACCTCTTTGTATTAAGTCTCAGTGCAACAGTTTTCTCTACTGAACACAAGACCTCAAGGCAGTATAGAGGTGCCTATTCAGGAGTACCCCAAGCCTTGAAATATTAGGATCAAAGCTGGAGACCAAGGAATATAACAGTTGGAGGCCATATCATTGCCATGTCATTCAGTGCGAAACCTTAAACATCAGGTATGGGTTCACAGAGTATGCCTTTCAAATAAAAAAAATGCCAGTTCTAACTTATGAGAAAATATATACAAGTTGACTATCCCTTATCTGGAAATCCAAAATACTCCAAAAACCAAAACATTCACCACTAGATGCTGATTTTAGTCTGTAGGAAAGAGGGTTAGTCACACACATAGTACCTGCTGAGTTTTTCTTCAAGAAGCCCTGATGGGGGAATGGCATAAAAGGAGAAAGGACTCTGCTTATACAAGGTTCCTATAAAAAAGCAGCTGTCATAGATGCATCTGTGCTAGCCTTCCACCTGGCCAATGGTGGCATGCAACAGGGTGCCACTCCCACCTATATCCAGCCCAGAAATAATGAAAAAAGAATCAGTATGCCACTCTAGTTCTCACATATTTTAAGCCTCAACCAAAAATATGTCCCCCAGGCAGTCAAGCTATAGCCACATGTTTACCCCCACCCCTGATCTCAAAAATATGGTAACTCATATCCTCTCCCCTCCACAACTATGAATAAGCTTTAAGGGTATGATTTTGTAACTTTGTGACATTACAAGGGTGTATGAAGAAATCTCTGAAGAAGGTAATTCCACTAGGCAAATTTGTTTAGTGCTTAAAAATACAGCCAACAATACATATAATCTTGTCACTGAGATAACATCATTATATAAAAGAAGAGACAAGGTCAGCGTTGGATCTTGCTTTCTTGAATGTAAGCAAGGTAGAAATTCTGCAACAGCTGCTGAAGCTTTCTTTGAATTGTCCTTAGTATACACAGGTCGCTGAACCTGAAACGTACAAAATTCTTACTACATGACATTCACTGTGCTAAAAGGGTTAAGAGTGCTTTGTATATTGAAAACATGCCTAACCACTGCAAATGCAGCTCAGTTTATTACCTTTTCTTCAAAAGTGGAGGTGGCCTATGTCCTAAATCCATAATTACGCAAGAGGCTGCAGTAATTCTGGAAGAAGCATTCACGTCTCACCAACATGTATTTTGCAAAACATGTCCAAACAAGCTAACGTTCATTTCATGATGCAAGCTTTGGAAGAATGCCTTCCTGATAGTTCATATGTATTTATTTATTTCAGCTCTTGGAGTGTCTTTAGCTAAGGAAAGAAAGAGATACAGATCATTATTTGCAGCCCAATTTAATGGCATTTTTACCCCCAAGGTAAGGTCCACTGAGTTAAAATGAGCTTATTTCTAGATAAGAGCATATAGATGTGTAGTTTATGCTAAGGATTTTTGTTTTCAAAGATTTCAGTTGAATAACTAAACATTTGGGTAAACATCTCCTGATTTTTTTTTGGGGGGGGGGGGTTGCTCATCTAGGCAGATTTAAAAGCTCTTCATTAGAAAAATTGTCCTGCAGTATTTTCTGACTCCTATGAGAATTCATTGTATATTTGTCAACATAGAAATGAAGGATATAGTACCTAAGCACCCAAACCTATATAACAAAGATTTATGTGAGGAAGAATTTTGATTTGGGTAACTATTCATCCCATTTGGTTGCAAAAATGTCACCAACAAGAATACAGACAATTACAGATTTAAAAGTATGCTAATTTGTTTAATTAATGAGGACTTTGGGATAAAATATTAAGGGGGGGAGAAAATAATTACAATAATATATAACAAACTTATTGGATGGGCAACAGAAACAGAGGGGATTAAGGATTCTATGATTCAGTGGGCAAGAAATATTGGAAGGACGATTCAATTTTTTTTTTGGTCGTGTCAGGAGCGACTTGAGAAACTGCAAGTCACTTCTGGTGTGAGAGAATTGGCCATCTGCAAGGACGTTGCCCAGGGGATGCCCAGATGTTTTGATGTTTTATCATCCTTGTGGGAGGCTTCTCTCATGTCCTGCACGAGGAGCTGGAGCTGATAGAGGGAACTCTCCCCAGATTCGAACCTGCGACCTGTCGGTCTTCAGTCCTGCCGGCACAGGTGTTTAACCCACTGCTCCACCGGGGGGCTCTGACGATTCAATTGAGGGAGTGAGAACAAATTTGGACTAAATGTTTAAAATACACCTGTGCCACTGATCTGCAGGAAAATTGGCTAAAAATGCTGCACTGCTGGTATATTACACCAAAAAAAATGGGAATAATGTATAGAAATATGGATAATAAATGTTGGAAGTGTAAAATGCATGAGGGGTATTTTTACCACATGTGGTGGTCCTGTGACAAAACTGCTGAGTATTAGAAAATGATACATGTAGAATGTAAAAAATTCTAAATTTCTTTATGTGACCAGACATGTATTTATTAGGAATGTTTGAATCAGATATATTTAAAGACACTAATGCTGAAAAATTATTCACTTTCTTTGTAACAGTGGCTAGAATTATATTTGCTAAATTTTGGAAACAAGAAACAATCCCTCTGAAGATACAATGGTTGGACAAAATAATTGATATTAAGGACATGGATGAAATGACATTTGGGTTGAGACAAAATAATGGGAAAGGAGTGAAAGGGACGGATTGGAAGGTCCTTGAGGACTAGATGAAAAATGAACATTAAACAGAAAGAATGGTGATAAGAGGATTGGAAGTTGGAGGGAAAATGTATTTTTTATTATTTTTAGTTCTCTTATTGTTTTTCTTTTTTCTTTTGGAGAGAAAATATGATAATGGTAACATAAATTAATTAATGGCAAAAAAGGTAGAATTGAAGTCAAAATTTCATTTTAATTTTTTTTCCTTCTCTCTTTCCTTTGCCTGGTAGGATAGTGTGTATAATGTGCATGTCTAATGTTTAATAATGTGTACATTATGTTATGATACGTTATTTTACTTTATTTTATGCAAATCCTTAATAAAAATATTTATTAAAAAATACAGACAATTACAGATTTAAAAGTATGCTGATTTGTTCATATAGTTTTATCTAAGGACCTCATCACGTTTACTCCTGGACTCATGATGCATTGTGGCAAATCCGGAGGGGCGCAGCAGGGGTGCGTAGGGAAACTAGCACCCCACACCCACATTGACCGCCTTCCCCCTCATCTCATCACATGGGGGAAACATCGCCTCCTGGCTTCTCTCCATTGTTTCCAATGCAGCACAGGCACCTCTGTTTTTCTTCATAGTTATACATCAGGCGTATCTGGATGTAAAGGCAGGGAATGCTACCAAGACATTGGGTAGCCTGCTAAATTCTAAGGCTTTAAGGTGAACCCTAATATCTTTCTTAGGAGACATGGCTGGTTATGTAATAAGTAGGATCTATTATATGGCCACTCTCTTTTGAAATGCCCATCACATTGACATTTATGCAACTGGCTTTAAAGCGTTGCTTTGCTTTTTTCTGAGGTTTTTGCTGCTCCTGTTGCTGCTCCCGAATGTTACAGTATTTAGATTTTAGATTTTGCAGGCATATTTTGTGGTTAGTTGCCTTGTGGAGCCAGTTGTATTTACACTTACATACACAGGGTTGGAAAGGTTACAGCACACAGAGGCACATAAATAATCAATTAAGCACACTAAACAAATAATTATAGCAAAAAGGCCCTTCTGTTTAGTTGGTGCCAATAGTAGTCAGTACAAATATGTTCTGAGAAAACACACATAAGATTGCATTGTAACATTTCCAAGCATTAGCTGACAACACAATCCTACACCTGTTTATTCAGAAGTCCCGTCATTTTTTATGGAATTTACTCCCTAGCAAACATGGTTAGGATTGAAACTTAAATGATAAGCAAGCAAATTATGTAGTTTTAAATATTCTGTTACCGTGATGAAATAATATCCTTATTTTGAAAATATATGCCATTCATTTTATCTATGTCAGCTGGGAAATAATGACTTGAGCTCAAGAACCTCATCAGATGCAGAAAGAAGAGTGCCTGCTTCTCTCCGCTGCCAGAACAGAGTCCTATGAAGCCCATCACATGATGCTGGGCAACTTCTGGCAGGACTCCGTAGGGCTCTATTTCAGCAACAGAGAGAAATGGAGCCCAGAGTGCCCCTGGAGGAACTGGGTGTTTTCCTAACTCCTCGTTGAAGAGTGCAAAGAGATAGTGGGGAAAGACAGATCTGAAGGAGGAAATAATGTGGGAAGACAGAGCTCGATGGAAGAAAACACAGCCTGATGGTTCCCTTCACTGGCCCGCACTTTCCCCCACTTTCCTCCACTGTACTCTGCTGTCTAATGAAGTCCCAAATTTGCTTGGTTTAACTTGCACTATAAGTACACTTGTACTTTATTTTACTGGTTGAATTCATGCCTTCACATCTATAAGAAACAACCACAACACCAGAGGAAAAAAGCCTCCCACTGCCTTGGTTAGATGAACAAGCTGATGAACAATCCCCTACCATGACTGCTTGCCTCTGCAGAAGAACTCAAGGAGAAAAAATGCTCGGACTTTGATCAGTGTGTACTTGCTGTGTCAACATACCATTCTTTTAACACCATCAGTTACTATTATTGTGATAACAGCCATTTTGGGGGTTTTAAAGCAAAAGAAAGAAGAGGAGTAGAAAAGTATAGAGAAAGAGTCCTGTAGGGGAGTCCTGTTCATTACAAAATACATCACATTATTTAAAAACATATTTTAACTTTAAGAGAAACTCAAGCAGAGTTGGAAATTTTGTCTGTTTCATACTACATAATAATAATATTTTGATACCACTTGAGTTACTAAGAACTTCATCACATGAGGCAGGCAAGTAGGAATTACACCTTTGGTGAAAGTCCCGATTGCACGACTCCATGCGCATTCCACTTCCAGTCTGACTCCACATTCTCTGGTGATTTTCCTGTACCTAGATATTAATGAGTAAAACCCATCAATAATTCCCAATCCCTCAACATTCCTATCAACATAGTGTTGTGTTGGATCTCTTCTGCTTCTGTGACAGCATTCCAGCAGTAAATGACACCAGGGAGTAGTATTCTATTCTTCTACTCATCTCCTAGAATCATAGAATCATAGAATCATAGAATCAAAGAGTTGGAAGAGACCTCATGGGCCATCCAGTCCAACCCCCTGCCAGGAAGCAGGAATATTGCATTCAAATCACCCCTGACAGATAGCCATCCAGCCTCTGCTTAAAAGCTTCCAAAGAAGGAGCCTCCACCACACTCCGGGGCAGAGAGTTCCACTGCTGAACGGCTCTCACAGTCAGGAAGTTCTTCCTCATGTTCAGATGGAATCTCCTCTCTTGTAGTTTGAAGCCATTGTTCCGCGTCCTAGTCTCCAAGGAAGCAGAAAACAAGCTTGCTCCCTCCTCCCTGTGGCTTCCTCTCACATATTTATACATGGCTATCATATCTCCTCTCAGCCTTCTCTTCTTCAGGCTAAACATGCCCAGTTCCCTAAGCCGCTCCTCATAGGGCTTGTTCTCCAGACCCTTGATCATTTTAGTCGCCCTCCTCTGGACACATTCCAGCTTGTCAATATCTCTCTTGAATTGTGGTGCCCAGAATTGGACACAGTATTCCAGATGTGGTCTAACCAAAGCAGAATAGAGGGGTAGCATTACTTCCTTAGATCTAGACACTATGCTCCTATTGATGCAGGCCAAAATCCCATTGGCTTTTTTTGCTGCCACATCACATTGTTGGCTCATGTTTAACTTGTTGTCCACGAGGACTCCAAGATCTTTTTCACACGTACTGCTCTCGAGCCAGGCGTCCCCCATTCTGTATCTTTGCATTTCATTTTTTCTGCCAAAGTGGAGTATCTTGCATTTGTCACTGTTGAACTTCATTTTGTTAGTTTTGGCCCATTTCTCTAATCTGTCAAGATCGTTTTGAATTCTGCTCCTGTCCTCTGGAGTATTGGCTATCCCTCCCAATTTGGTGTCATCTGCAAACTTGATGATCATGCCTTCTAGCCCTTCATCTAAGTCATTAATAAAGATGTCGAACAGGACCGGGCCCAGGACGGAACCCTGCGGCACTCCGCTCGTCACTTCTTTCCAAGATGAAGAGGAAGCATTAGTGAGCACTCTCTGTGTTCGTCCACTTAACCAATTACAGATCCACCTCACCGTAGTTTTGCCTAGCCCACATTGGACTAGTTTCCTTGCCAGAAGGTCATGGGGGACCTTGTCGAAGGCCTTACTGAAATCCAGGTACGCTACCTCTCTCCCCCATGTTGTTCTCAACTTGATTGTTTCGCTCTTATTTAAAATGTTATATTTCTCATTTTTCTTGATTTTTAAATGTTGGGATTGTGCAATTGCACTGAAAATTAAAATAAAAAATTAAGAGACAGCAGCAGTGCAGGGCTACATTGGTATGCAGAAGTACAATCGCAGGACCATGAATTGGCAAATCGACATAATTGTGGTAATGAAGAAAAGTGTAATATCGAGGATGATTAACCCCATATGTATCTTCTATCAACAACAATGTAGCTGTTAGGGGTTATATGATAAAGTCCCATGTTTCCTTCTTATATATTCCTAGAATTTGAAGAATTCCATAGAGGGCTTTGCAAATTTACCAAGAGGGATATGGGGATTTTTAATCCTGAGATCTCTAGTACAGGAGTCCACAAACTTTTTAAGCAGAGGGCCTGGTCACAGTCCCTCAAACTGTTGGAGGGCCAGATTATAATTTGTATGAATTCATGAAAAACATGTATGAATTCCTATGCAAACTGCACGTATCTTATTTGCAGTGCAAAAACACTTAAAACAATACAATAATTAATATGAAGAACAATTTTAACAAATATAAACTTATTAGTATTTCAATGGGAAGTGTGGACCTGCTTTTGGCTGATGAGATAGGATTGTTGTTTGCTTTTACGTTGTTTCAGACTTAGGTTGACCTAAGTGAGGGCCGGATAAATGACCTCGGAGGGCCATATCCGGCCCACGGGCCTTAGTTTGAGGACCCCTGCTCTAGTACCTCATCAAACTACATAACCATATGTCCCACAGGATGCTATAGTTATACAGTACAGTGAAAAAGAGACCTGAAACTACATGATGACAAGAGATTCCTGTATGTTTGGTTTATCTATCATAACTAAGTAAAATATAAATAATTTAAAACCATTCCTTCAGAACTAATCTGTCTAATCTCATTTCAAAACTGCCTGGCCATGGTCATATAAGTTAAAAAAAGTAATTTTTCGAAGTTTTGGACATATGGCTCCAATCTATGGCACTTAGCTATGATCCTCATAGATGCTTTACTTCTTTTTTTTTAACTACAACTCTATAAAAAAAAACACCACCCCAACAGTTTGCCTATAGTAACTTTTTCCTAAGTCTGCTATTATACAGTATAAGTAACAGGCAGATGTCTTTTTCATTTTTCCTATCCTCTTTAACATGACAAGGCTCAAATCTTTTAACTTGAGCATTTTTTAACTTGAGCATCTTTTAACTTGAGCATTTTAAAATAGCTGGACAACCTGGGTGGGAAAACTCTCTATTTGAATGATAATACTCCAAACCACTATACCCCAAAATTGTTTTCCAGCCAAACCTAGTTTTACCCCTATCTAGCACTATTGGTTGTTCGGATGAATCTTCCTTACAGTTAGGTTTAGCCCAGTGGCAGGGTTGGCATCTAATATACCTGCTGACTGCTTGTGGCATAATTTAATCTGGATTATATGAGCTAATTGGATGATACGGACTAATTGGCTTACTAGCATACCTAGCAAATCACATTACAAATTTCTAGCGTTACTCTATTTCGCAGCTGGAAGAAGAACTCAAAATGTTGCCAAATGTTTTCCTTAGAAATATTTGTGGTCCAATGGTTTTGATTATTCCTTTGTGTGGTTGAAAATCTGTCTTGAAATCAACACCATGAACACAGCCCAGATTTGCTTGTTTTTGGTTATAAAATGGCATGAACTTGTGATTTCTTTTCCTTCTCTGGGCAAGAAAGAGAGCGTTGTAGTGAGTTCAATGGGCTGGGTATGCAAGGTTTAGTTTTAACATAACATGTAAAATGCATATAAAAGAACCCCACAAACTGAAAATACAAGGTTGGAGGAGGATGTTATTTATATATCTCCTCAGCTCAGTTTTTATACAAAATAGTACCATCTTAGCTTCTCAACAAAAACGCAGAAGAGATGGAGCCAATCTAACCTGCCTTGGCAGGAAGTACCACAATCACACTTCTACTACAGAGAAAACCTTCCTACAAGATGCATATCAAGATAGCTTCATGGGTCACTGAGACATAAAACAGAGCTTCCACTGAGGATCTCAAATTTTAGACATGCTCACATGGGAGGAAATGGTTTTTCTAATATTCTAATATGATGTACAAAGTTATTTAGGACTTTGTACATCAAAGCAAGTGAGACAGACGAAATGGCACAATGCCATGTTCATGCTGCTGTCTCCTCCCTATGATTAGATGGCAATCGCACAATGCTCCCTTCACGTACCTTGTGAAGTGGCTCAATTCCCCTTCTGTGCCAGCATACTGTCAGTGAAGTGATGTCAGGGGATTGAATTCTTCTCCTTTCCCACTCTTCTGTCCCTCTCCGTTGCTTTTTCTGCACTGTTATGTAACATTTAACTTTAAATGTTTTATCAACCATTGTTGACACATCATAATTGCTTTTAAAGGAAGAGTGGAAGTATGGGAAGACAGGATTACTAGGATATGCGGAAATACACAGTCCACAGACTAACAATTCAGTGAGACTGCATTAATAAAGAGAGGTACGATCACAAAGGAGCCCATCCTGTTATATATCCACTATGGTCATTGGATGGCCATGAAATAATAGCTTCATGCAGTGATGTCCATAATCTCTAAAATACACACAAAAGTCTGCCACATATAAGACTCTGTTTATATAGCTGAGGCTTATAAACACTTTTCAAGGCAGCCTCATTGCAGAACTCAAAAGTAAGACACTATAGTCTGATGTGATCTCCTTTGAAGGCCTCCTTTGAACCATCATCTTTTGACCTTCAAAACTGGATTTTGATATTATTCACATACAGATTCAAAGAATGGAATCTCATTGATGAAGTATGCTATCATGATGGCCCATTACATTAATGTGTGCAAGAAAAGCAAGAGCAAACAGACAAAATCATATATAGATATAGATTATTTGATTTTAAGAAAGAAACACACTACAAATATAGACAATGGACTGATTCTGGACTAGTATTTTGAACTTGCATGATTTTAATTGCTGTTTTAACAACTTATCTTTTATTGCTGGTTTTAATTGTAATTTTTATTTTTTAGAATCTGTTTGTTTGTTGGGCATCAAACTGTTGCCAGTTATGAGGCCGCGCTGAGTCCCTTTCAGGGAGAAAAGGGCAGGGTACAAGTATGGGAAATAAATAAAATAAATAATGTCTATACTGAAAAGTATTCTGATTACCAGATAATGGCAAAAAGCAATACTGTACCTAAAATTTTAAAAATAGCTAACATTAAACACTAATAATTAAATTAATCTAATATCCACCACAAAAAGATACATAAATGTTGACATTCTGCCCTCCAGCTCCAAGAGGGTGGGAAGGATGTCAACATTTCTTTAACATCTAAAACCTCTTTTAATATAAAGCTAAACTACTTTTTTCTAAAACAGAAAACCTATTTACATCACTCTTCAAATCCTATAAACATAATCTTTCTGTCTTTCTTCTTTATAAGCATACAATATTTTTGTAGCTAATAGCATATAATGAATTACCCTTAACGTCACACTATTAAATTGTTTACAAGAAAGCCTCACACATACATACTCACTAAAATTAGTTTTAGTTGAATCTTTTTAAACATCTTTCATCACCTCACAGATCATCTTCCGTTATCTCTTAACCACAAATCTACTGCATATGATAGAACAAATCATACTGCTTTTCACATTTCTAACACATATTTTTGAACCCATTATACATCTTAGATTTTTTTTGCAGTCCAATAACACCTGCACATTATGTTATTTACAAAAATCTTTAAGATCATAACTCTGTGTGCCTTTAAAGGCCGCCCGGAGTCCCCCTTCGGGGGGAGAAGGGTGGGGTAGAAATGCATGAAATAAATATAAATAAATAAATATAAATAAATAAATAAATAAATCAGTTCACAGTATTTCCCATTGTTCCAATTCAACATTATAACCAATTGGGCTCAATTAATCATATATTCTTTTACTTATTCCTCTTCTATTTTATCTACCTATTTCCATAATATCATGTTTTTGCATATCTCTCAGCACATGTTTTCCATACCTGTCTTGCCAGAAGTTCGATGCTGGATAAATAGACTGGTTGGAGCTTATAGCCTTTCTGTCCTGACATCACAATGATGATAAATTTGATTTCTTTCCCTCACTGTAAAAATTAACTTTCTCCTTTAGCTGCCATCTACACTAAGATAATCTTACTGGTGGGGTGCACTAAAAGGATTCAGATCAAACTACTAATTATATATTTAATAATATTCAATTATTCACATTTGAATTCACATGTAAATGTCATACATTGAATTGGTGCACCTCTTTCAGACCTAATTGATCAATCTAAATTAAAAACCAGTCCTAAGAACACAAGAACAGTAATACTATTAATTTTAAAATTGCAGCTATTAATAAACGTAAGCTGCAATTTTATGGCCACTTGAACAGAGCTGAAGCTCCTACTTTGAAGGAAGAGATTTTAAAGATTTTAAGAGATTTTGAAGGAAGAGTGCAAATAATAAATAAATAATAATAAATAATATCTTGGATGCCCACTCCCTAGACTGTAGGTGGGTTGGGGGGGGGGGGGGGTAAATGTTCAACACACACACCCAAAAATGTTTGAGGTTTTAAAAAATTGGTTTACTCATGAATTTTAACTGGTTAATCAATTCATGAGTAAACCAGTTTTATTTTAACCTCAAACATTTGGGAGGGGGTGAGCCCTTAATCCCCCTCCTTCCCCCCTGGCTACAGGCCTGCCCACTCCATATTCTTGTTAAAAGAACTGCAGTATGAAAACTGAGGGTATGAGATGGTCCCATCCAAGAAGCCTCTGGGTTATAAATATTTTTTTAAAAAAACTTTATTTGTATACTGCACTATCTCTCCAAGGGGACTCAAGGTGGTTTCCAACATATAAGGCAAAACATTCAATTGCCCCAAAGAAAAACTATACAGATAAATTAAAATAAACATCATAAAACATAAAATCTTTCTTCCCTGGAAATTTCCCCACAGATTGCCAGCTAATAGCTTGCACATAGATACTGATCCAGTTGCAACCACTTTGAGTATCACTATTCAGAATACAAAACAGAGTATATTGACCTATTCAGAATAAAAAACAAATAGTGGTGATGTTAGCACAATTCAGAATTTGACATTGTATTTCAAACTGTAGTTATGTCAGTTACTTGGGATATGGAAGGGGTCACATTTACAGCTACATTTATTTCATCCCTATTAACATGACATGAAATTAACACAATTTCAGTTCCAGTGACTGGAGCCACAATCCTATACAATTTTAAAACTTATTTATAGGATAAATCTCCTTTTGTTTGCTATCTCACTAAGAAGAGGATAAAACACGATAAGTACAGGGCACTTCTTTCCAGGTAAAGACATATAAGATTGTGCTATAAATTGTCATGGCTTGTGCCTTAAAATGTGTGAGCACTGTATAGAATAGGAAAGGCACGGGGAGCCAGATTTCAAAGTTTCATAGTACAAAGTGAAACGAGAACTTGGAAGTGTTATTTTTATAGGCAACTCTATGCTGGCTGGGGAATTCTGTGAGCTGTCATCTTAACAAAGCAAGGTTTCTAAGCTCTGGCTATGACAAAGGAACAAAATCTTTTGACTATGACAATGCAGCCAGCGTAAACCTGATTTATTATTACAATTTAAATACATTTCTAAAATATTGTTTACAACAAGTTGCCTAAAAGAAGACCTGTCTTTGATTTGCTTTCATATCATCATATAGAGCAGTGTTGCTATATTGCATGCATTTTGCAAATCCAAACTATTTGTGACTATCTCTTATTTCTTTCCTGGCAAAACAATTTAAAGAAATAACCACTTGGTCTGGTGACAAGCAACGCGGCAATATAATATAATTTCCCATGTGTCTGCACTGGATCACAGATGGTTGCCTATTTTTCTTACAAATGTGCACATTTTCCTTGGTGAACTCCTAGGCACCATTATTATTGTTGTTGTTATTGTTAGGCTTTGCCGTTTTATATAATATGCAGCACAGCAAGACTGACAATGTGAGCAATGCCCAGACCTGGAATAAGCGAAATGGTAATAGAGGGGAAATGATACAGGTTTATCAGCTTATATTTGTCTACAGCAGCACTAATAAAATGTCTCTCTCCTTGCTACCTGCAACTGGATTACTGTGTCCTTTCTGCTCTCAGTTGTAGGCTATTTCAGTCAATAGCTGATAAAGGCATGCTTAAACTACCTTCCCCCACCCCACCCCCCATTTTTGTTAAAGTATGCACACAGCTTTTCTGTCTTGATTCCTTTTTGTCGCTACAGCAATTTTATCTTGAATGAGGCCAATACTGTGAAAACAACATTAACTTTAGTAAATATAAAACTGTTGTTGATATTAGGCAGTCACGGTTACTGCATCTTTTAAAAAGGATATCATGGAAGTGCAAGGAAGGGCAATCAGAATTATTGGCCAGCTGAAACACTCTGCCATGAGGAAAGGTGAAATCGATGGAGGTTTCCAGTTCAGGAATAGGGAAAACAGAGCCCTTCCACACAGTGCAAAAGAAACAGGAGAAAATGGGTTAAAACAGGGGGCTAGATTATTTTACTGGTAAATCCATGCAGAATCGGACCAACACAGCTATAACCCAAAATAAAGAAGTCCTCTTTTATCCTGGTTCTGGCTGTGAAATGAGCATTTTTTGGACTTTCTATCCCGGCAGTCATGCAAAATGTGAGATTTCCTTCCTCCCACCCCCTATGGAGACTGCAGGTCCATGTGAAAGAAGCCCGAAACAGCTGATCAGCTGTTTGGGATGTTACGGAGACACAGCTAATTTCCAGCTATCTTAAAAGGAACAGGAAGGAGGGCCATTAGAGCCCTCTGAAAATCTTTATTTTAAAGTTTCTAAACTTAAACAGAGCATGAAAACACAATTGGGAAAAGAAAGAAATCAGGAGGATTTTTTAAAAAAATTCCCTCCATATTCCTCATATGTGCACATGGGAATCTCTTCATAATTTATGTTTAGGTATTCACATGAGCACATATGAAGATCAGTACATAACATAGTTGTTTGTTTGTTTGTTTGTTTGTTTTTAAAAAGCTGCATATTCTTGAAGGCACTGAATATTGCCTGGCTGTGAAGCCGCCTTGAGCCTCCTCCATGTTGGAGAAAGGCTAGGTGGGAATGTCATAAATACATTAAAAACTTCCAGCAGATGTTCCTTGTCTGCCCTCCATTTTACCCCGACAAAAAAGGGGGGTTGTGAGGATGGCAGGGGAAGGCAACCCAGGACCCTCAGGTCTGTCTGCAAGCAGGTCCCAGGTTTGTTTATCCCTCTTTGAAAATCTGCATTTTGTTGTCCTCTGGAAGTGCCCCAGGCCCCTTCCATACTGCCCTATATCCCAGGATCTGATCCCAGATTATCTAATTAAACCGGATTATGTGAGTCCACACTTCCAAATAACTTGGGATAAACAGATAATCTAAGATCAGTTCTTGGGATATAGGGTCAATGTGGAAGGGGTCTCAATGTCTTCCAGATGTTTTAAACTACCAACTCCCAGGTTCCATGACAAACCTGTTTAAATATGCTTATTTTGCTCCTTACTAAACAGACCCTGCTTCTATTGCACATCTGTTCTTTCTACATTTTAAAATAGGGGTAGGTAACTAAGTCCTCATCTACACTGCCATATGATGCAATTTGACTATAATGGTCAGTGTAGACTCATATAATGCAGATCGAACTGCATTAAATTTGATTATTTCAGTCTACACTGCCATATAATCCAGTTCAAAGCAATTAATCTGCATTATATGGCAGTGCAGATGGTGTCTTACAGTCTTGCAGATGCTCCACAATCCCAGGCAACAAGGATAATAGTCCAGGATAGTGGGAGTTGTCAAAAATATCTGGAAAACATAATGTTGCCTGCCATGAGTTTAGTGGGAAACATCCTAAAATTGCTTACAATGCCAAGAAAAAAAGTAAAAAGTTATTTTATAGTCATAGAACCAAAGATCATCTGATGAAGATGTGTTCCTGGGCTTTGTGTCTTTAACAGAAGCTGTGGTGGCATAGGTAGTATGCAACGTTCAATTCCATATTCCAGTACTTTCAGAGGTTTTGCAGCACCATTCAGACTGTGGCTTTTTCCTTTGCCTATTACCTCCTCAAACCGCTGCCTGAAGTAAGATGTCTTTCTCTTCTTGGATTACTTAATGTAGGTAGCATAACACCTGAGTAGGGCTATTACCAGCCTGGAGCATGGACAGGATACAGATTGAAGTCTACTGCTTGTCATATCATATATATTTCAAGAATGCAATGGGGAGGATGGATTTGTTGCAACAAAGGACGTTACAGTTCTCTGTAAATACATTTTTGCCCTTGAGCTTATTGTGCTTACTCTGCCTTGTGACAGGCCTTGGGATCTCTCCTTCTCTGACAACTCCATCATGCCAAATTTGAACATTTCTCTTGTCTGCACTCAGAGTAACATCCTTGGAGGACTAGCACAGCCATGCAGTCTGTATCATTAGCCATGATACACAAGTCCAGGCCTCCCTCTGTTGCCAATGATCAATAGCATTTTGAGAAGCAGTTGAGTTCTTTTCTCTCCCATGGTTGGAAATAGGGACTGGAGCTTGAATGGTGCTCAGACACTTTGGAAGGAATTGGAACTTGGAGGGGGAAGGATGGATGCTAATAACATGAGACTTTAATGAAGCATTCCTGGATAATGCTCCTACTTATTCCATCATTGTTCTCCACATGCAAAGGGTCACAATTCGAAGATGAGTCTCCATTATCCAATTTCATGGGGAGCCTTCAGATACAAAGGTTGTCTTCTTCATATTGATACTTTCTTTGTGTGAATCTTCTCATACATCATCTGGATAACAGCATCTTCTAAAGTTTTCCCTTGTCCAGTTCTATGTTGTAAATATGTATAGTTATTTATAACTCATTTTTCCCACTTCTATAGCAATGCGTTTCAGAATTCATAGACTGCATTGTTGATACGTTACTACATATTCCTCCCAAGAAAGCAGTTTGGTACAGTTCTGTTTTGCACACAACAGCATACACTATATCAAAAATGCTAAAATTCTCTTTCCAGCAAATTACACAGCTAATTAAGTCTAATTTAAATAATGCTTTAAAGCACCACTAATACATCTTAAAGCTCTTGCTTTTATTCCACACACAGAACAACACATAAGATGCTTCTCAATGCAATGAATGTTTTAACTCTTCTCTTGCTTTCTCCTATGAGCTTAATCATTACACAACAATACAGCCTCCCTTGTGCCTCTGCTTCACAGCTTCCATGCATTGTAGTAATGCAGGCTTGCACAAAGCTCACAAGCAAAGCCCAATCATAAAGAATGAAGGTTACAAACTATGGGCAACTTATGTTTTGTGAAATAATAATAATAATAATAATAATAATAATTTTATTTCTTACCCACCTCTCCTCACAGCTCAAGGCGGGTTACAACATTGCTAAAACACATAATCAAACACATAATCATTTAAAAAACACTCTTTAGAATACACATATTAAAATATATTTCCATAAAATACATGTTAAGATACACAAAATAAAAGTTAGAAATAGAGTGGAAGTTGAAAATTTGTCATTGAAACTATCTGGGAGTAGGCCTACCAGAAAAAACAGGTCTTCACTTTGTCTTAAATTCCAACAGGTAATCTAACTGTCAGAACTCTACCGGCATGTCGTACAACAGTCATGGGGTGGCTAATGAAAAGATCCTCTGGGTGGAGGTGGCCAATTGGGTTCTGGCAGGCTGGAGCAGATGCCCCCAGAAGACCTTAGTGTTTGGGGTGGATTGTATAGGGAAAAGTTCAAATCACACTCATTGCATTGTCAAAGGTTTTCATGACCAGAATCACTGGGTTGTTGTAGGTTTTTTGGGCTGTATGGCCATGTTCTAGAAGTATTCTCTCCTGACGTTTCACCTGCATCTATGGCAGGCATTCTCAGAGGTTCTGACCTTCAAGGAATAGGGGTTCTGTGTGGGAAGTTTGGCCCAATTCTCTCATTGATGGGTGCTCTTCAGAATGCTCTTTGATTGTAGGTGAACTACAAATCCTAGCAACTACAACTCCCAAATGTCAAAGTCTATTTTCCCCAGACTCCACCAGTATTCACATATGGCATATTGAGTATTTGTGCCAAGTTTGGTCCAACTCTATCATTGTTTGAGTCCACAGTGTTCTCTGGATGTACGTGAACTACAATTCCAAAACTCAAGGTCAATGCCCACCAAACCCTTCCAGTATTTTTTGTTGGTCAGTTCTGTGTGCCAAGTTTAGTTCAATTCCATCATTGGTGGAGTTCAGACTGCTCTTTGATGGTAAGTGAACTATAAATCCCCAAATGACAAAATTGATAACCCCCACCTCACCAGTATTCAAATTTGGGCATATTGTGTATTTGAGTCAAATTTGGTCCAGTGAATGAAAATGCATTCCGCCTATCAGATATTTGCATTACAATCCCTAACAGTAGCAAAATTACAGTGTTGAAGTAGCAACAAAAATAATTTTATGGTTGGGGGTCACCACAACCTTAGGAACTGTATCAAAGGGTCAAGGCACTAGGAAGGTTGAGAAACACTGGTTTAGAGGCAAAGTGACAAGATGTTGGAAGACTGATCTCTGTCTCGTACACAGGCTTGCACATATGTTAATGTGCTCTCCACCAGTCACCCTGGTTTTAAAAAAATCTGCTACTAATACATGGAATTGAGCAGGTATCATCTTGATCTTTGCCCCAGACAGAAACAAATCTTAGGTCTGCCCTGGAGAAGAGAAGAGAAGAGAAGAGAAGAGAAGAGAAGAGAAGAGAAGAGAAGTGTGTGAGACTGTGGCATGCAGTGACAACTGGTAGTGTGGCCGGGAATTTACTTTGGGTTTTGATTTTAAATTTGAGAAACATTCCCAATTTGCTGAAATTATTTTGGGGATAAGGTTCAGCACCTTGGACTAGATTTACAATTAAACCTGAAGCAGTTTAACCCCTCCTCCCCCCCCCCCCCCCGTCTCCAACTACCATCACCACCACCCGGTGTCAGATCCATCAGCCACCTCTGGTAACATATTTCTAGTATAACTGTTGCATTGCCTTGTGGTTTGTTGTCTGTAATGAATGCATCATTGATTGATAGTACATAGAACAGATCTTGGAAAATCAGCTGTTTTAGTTTCAAACTTCCAGAATAATCATGTTAGTTTGGAAAGTCTGGGAGTTCTAGGCCAAAAACATTTTGATCCAGAATGTGGTATGGGATACAAATTGATCCATACTACATCCATCAACCATTCTGATTTTTATCACCCAGTTTTCAGCTGCTCTGCTCCACAATATTATCTGAAAACACTCACAAAACTGAGCAAGAAATACCCAACCGTGCTAGCTTTTGAACAACACAGCAACTATTATGACAAGATACAAATCCTCACTTGAGTTTCTTTTCCTCATAGAAAAAGAGTATAAATAATTCATAGTTTTTCTAAACAATTGTTATTGAACCAACAATCATTTGTCAAGAATGAGGTGCAGTTATAGACAGCCATAACTGGGGACAGCAGAGCTATGATATTACTTATTTAACAACCAGATATGTTAAAAGGATACTAGACTGATTAGGCACGAGAAACAAAATATATAATGGCACTTTTTCTACCTTCCCTTTCTCACAAATGTACACTAAGACATAGCTGTATTCTAGTTTTCTTCATCTGGAATAAGCAACATTCATTCTAATTGGCCTGAAAATCCATCAGTAGTGAAACAGATAGTGTTTCCATAGATGGTTAATACCTCTGTTAGAATTTAGGCCTACTATTGGAGGTAAATAAATGTTTCAGTTATATTGAATAGAAAATATCCCCTTAGTAAAACGATTTATGTCTGTACAAAAAGGTAAAGACAATATTATAGTACATTTGTCAATAACTAAACGCATTTTATTAATTTATTTTACAGAAACCCAATCATTTCCCAATGTGTTTTCGTTATTATTCATTATGAAAATATGTATACCTTGCCATATGTCAAGAGATTTCAAGGCAACTTTCAGAAAGCGTGTACAAGAATCTTTTATGATGTTATGATATCTAATATTCAAACTGGTTGAGTATCCCTTATCCGAAATGGTTATGACCAGAAGTGTTGTGGATTTTTTCACCTTTTGGAATACCTGAATTTACATACCTATACACTACATCTGAGATGCCATCTAATGTAAGGTACACTCCATTTTTTAAGACCCTGAAATGGAAAAAGTGTGCTTTGGATTTGATTAAATATGTTCATTTTGTGCATGAAACAAAGTTGGTGGACATTGAACCATTAGAAAGCAATGATATCATGTGGACAATTTTGGAGGATTTCAGAATTCAGGACTCTATGCTCAAACTGTATCTGCTTTTCTGTTCTGTCTCAGTACATAAGAGTTTATTATCTTCAACAATTCTCATTCCACTAAATATTTGTACATGTAAATGCAAACAAATGAGTTGCATATTTGCTTTTGATTAACCTGCTCTTGCTGAGTAACTTGATGGTGCTGAAAGTGTCATAGAACATGCTTTAAAAGAGAAAACCATCCTTTGGGAAAAATCAAAATAATACCAAACCTATGAAGGAGGTGAGAGATGTGTTTAATTAGAACTGCAATCTAAACTGCTTCTGTAGAGATGACCTGTTCTCTGAAGGGAAGAAGAAGTAAATGCTTAGAAATACCTGTTATAAAGGATGCTTCTCTTTCATATGGGTTGTTTCAGTACTTGGCCTCTTTGGAAGAAAAAGTGACCTTATGGATCAGGTCTTCTGGAAAGTCTTTTAGCATTTAGACAGTTACCATGCTGGTTCTCACTCAATATACTTGTTGCTGATTTACTTTGTTTTAATGAGATTCATATTTTACAATTGGGCTTTTTAACTTTTGGTGTTGCTTAATTCCTTCTACATTTGTGTTAACTGTTGGAAGCCACTCTGAGAGCCTCTGTGGCTGTGGAGTATGGTATGATATTCTAAATCAGAGACTTCCAAATTGTGTGTCATGACATGGCAGTGTGTCAGCTGGGGTGTATAGGGTGTTGCATGAACATAACAAGAAACCTCTGAGTCTATGTGAAATGAGCAATCAATCATATATTTTTAAATATATAAATGAAATGGTTTCACGGGATATGTTGTGTCTTCATTTCATTATTACAGTACATATATGTGTCATATCTCTTATAAGACATTGGCTTTACTCCCAGTTTGCTAGCAATACTCAATTACTGTGTTGCAAAATGATGCATGCCTAAAAAGCATGTCAGCAATATGCAATGTCTGAGTCCCTTTTGGGGAGATAAAGCAAGGTATAAATAATGATGATGATGATGATGATGATGTTTTGGCACAAGGCAGTAAAAGTTGTCCCAGTGGTGATCGGCACACTGGGTGCAGTGCCTAAAGACCTTGGCCTGCACTTGAACACAATCGGCGCTGACAAAATTACTGTCAGCTGCAAAAGGCCATCCTACTGGGATCTGTGTGCATTATTCGCTGATACAATTACATAGTTCTAGATACTTGGGAAGTGTCCAACATGTGATCCAATACAGGGCCATAGCCAGAAAAAAAATTTGGGGAGAGTTGAAAATTTCGGGTTGAATATTTCGGGGGGGGGTGAAAATTTCGGGGGGGGGGGGGGTGGGTAGGGTCACGCTGAAGCAAAAAGCACAGCAGGGGGCAAAGCAGCCTTCAATAGCCTGCAGCTCCGCCCCTGTCAACCACCTCCACCAAGTCTGGCCTCCTTAATGAGAGCATTCAACACCCCCCCCCCCCCCCGCAACTTGGTTGCTTCACTACATCAGCTATTGCTGCAAGTAATGACAGTGTGAATAAATTGTCAATATTGGCTTGAGATAGTGCTTGCAGTTCTGGAGAGACTCTTAATTTTTTGCGTCTCATAGACTTAGCATGGGGATTGGTTAACCGGTTAAAATTCATGAGTAAACCAGGTTTTTTTTAAACCTGAAAAATTTCGGGGGGGGGTTGAACCCCTAACACCTCCCCCCCCCCCCCCCCCCCCGCTACAGGTCTGATCCAATACAACAACCAGAATAGTGATCTTGTTTGCTGTGTACTAATCGTGTTGCGTTTCAAATAATAATGATGCTTGGAAAGCTGTGCTCTAAATAAATAAGTAAATTAAATTATGGAAAGGTGAGAGAAAGAGGAAGGTGGTGGTGATGATGATGATTTCGACAACAACAATAGTGGTGGTGATATAGACACAATTTTACAAATCTATTTTAACAAGCTGGTGTACTAAAAAAAACCCTATTATCAAGACTCAGACTCAGGGCTAATTGATAGATAACTGCCTTGCTGGTTGTTCCAAGCAATGATATGAGGCATATGCTTGGATTAACTGGATTGTTATAAAATCTGTGAAATAGCTTGGAGAGGCGGGGGCATTTATTGGGATGCTCTTTGGTCTGTTATGGGGTTTAGAGTAATTGTTTGGTTGAAAGTGGATGGAAAAGGGATTGATTCAGTAACTGATTCTGTGCACTCACCCAAAGCATATGGGTGCTGTGTGTGTGTGTGGTCTATTAAACCGTGCCTGTGTGCATGAATGGGAGGAGTGGAGTCCAACCAAATAGCTCTGTATGAATTATGATGATTGGAGCTATGGGGAAGCAAAGAATTTTTTTGTGTATTGTCATAACACTGACAGAGACAGTAATGGGTGGTAAATATATTTTATGCATCCAAAGAAAAGTTCTGTTTAAGAGAGAAAATGTGGCATATAAATAGAAGGAGCTAGCCAAGTCACCAAGGGTATGTAAACACAGCAGAGGTAAGAATTCTGGTTCTGTAGAAGCACCAATGCCTCACTCTCCACTATGCTAGAAATTTGGGAACAGAAATAAAAATTCCTTTGGAGAAACAGAATTCTTATGGGGGGGGGGGGGCAGTGCCTCCCTTCCAATAGCTACACCCCTGGTAATAAATAATCAGTAAAATACTTCTGCAGTAATAGGAACAAGTCAAATAATAAAATTAGTAGTTGCAAATAAGAAAATAATAAAATAGTTAAATACTCTGCACAAATCTGGTGAAGACATAATGGTTACAAGGAGTTGCTGCAACAAGTGTATATAACTAATTGTTAGGTTCTTTATATAAAAAAAAACCCTGATCCTTCCTATCAAATGTGTAAAGAGGGTTTGAGAAAATTCTTATAAAAAGGAACCAAACAGAATTCTCATTCATTCCTAACACAAACATTCTTCATTGGGAGGTGACAGGCTCAAGCAGTGACTCTGCCAGTTTTCACACCAGGAGTAAAATTGTTCAACAGGCCACTGATGGGGAAAGTGTGTCTCATATGCAAAATGTATCACATCAGAGAAAACACACAGTTGGAAGCCTCATTTTTCACATGATTAATTTTTCCACATGGAGAACAACCTTCACACAAATAACAACTGAAACACACAAAAACTTGGGCAATAAATACTTACACCTCATTCCTGGCTGAAAAATACTTGGACCTCTGCATTAGACCTGAGCCTTAATTAAACGTTGCCTTCCTGCCTCAAGTCCGGAGATTGCCTACATGATCAATTAAGTGCATTTAGGCCATTATACTGCTTACACAGTATGATTCCCCTATCGATAGCTGAATGTACTCTGAGACCACTAAGGATATCTGAAACCATGAATAATAGCAAACATTATATTTTGACTAAACTTACACAAGAAGCATACCATAGAGTAAAACTGGAAGACCTAGAGAGGCCAACAAACTTTCCAGGGGGGGAATATTTTTTGTAATACGGGCAAGTTTGGTTTTTTTTGTCATGTCAGGAGCAACCTGAGAAACTGCAAGTCGCTTCTGGTGTGAGAGAATTGGCTGTCTGCAAGGACATTGCCCAGGGGACCCCCTGATGTTTTGATGTTTTACCATCCTTATGGGAGGCTTCTCTCATGTCTCTATCAGCTGGAGCTGATAGAGGGAGCTCATCCATGCTCTCCCCGGATTCGAACCTGTGACCTGTCAGTCTTCAGTCCTGCCAGCACAGGGGTTTAACCCACTGCACCACCGGGGGCTCCACACACGGGCAAGTAAAGCCATAGCTATTGAGTCCACAGACAATGGGGTCACACTGTACTTAAGTGTTGATTTCAAGACAACATAAAGAGGCATTTTTGGGAGATTGTGTCTTCCAAAACTTTCTAGGCAGCATGGATTTTAGGCACTGCTGATCCAAAAAGTTATTTTTCTGATAAAGGAGTTCAGCTTACTATAGATTGTAACCAGTATCCTTTGCCCAGGTATCCATAGCTGAATGGCAGATGAGACTGAAAATAAGACCAGGACATGAGATGGCAAGAGATCACAAAGGTAGGAATAAAGAATGACCAAATGTATGGCCCCTGTGTCAAATTACCCCAAAGTAATTTAAAATGCTAATGAACTGAGTCAGGAAAATGGACGAAGGAATTGAGTCCTTTCACGTTACAAAATTACAACACTATGATTTCACTTTAACTGTCATGGCAACAAGCATAGAATCCTGAGGTTCATAGTTTGAGGAAGCAAAAAAGGGGGCTCTTTGGCTGAGAATTCTAAACTCCAGATGCTGAGATTCAACAGGATGTTGTTGTGACAACTAAAGTGAAATCCTTGTTATAATTATGTAGTGTTAACGGGACCAAGATCCCTTTGCCTGACTTCTCCTGCTTTGAATATGGCCTCCTGTGATTCTCTGACAAGCCTCCCCTGTGCAAGGGGGTGAAAAATAAATAATTGTTCTCCTAGAAGGTAATAACTCAGCAACCTGAAGGATAATGAGAAGCCATAGCTGTAATTGAACCTAAGTAGCTGTTACGATGAAATGACTGGGAACCAAGTCTCATTACAAGTAGCTGCATGTTCAGTACTCCTGAAACCTTGCTGAGAACATGCACTAACAATGATGTATTTACAGTGTTTCATATTCCTGGGCGGAAGCCATTTAATTCATAGAGATGGAAGAGGCCCAAGGGATGACTTGACCTTGAAGCTTGGCCTGGCAAGTGCTCTCAGTCTGAATGAATAAAATGACTCATTTTTCTTCTGCTAAGGCGAGGCACCTCTCAATAGAGAACAGACAGCCAGAGTTGGTCAGTGAGCTCATGATATGGCAAGTGTGGTGGCAGTGGGGTGAGCAAGTGCCTCTAATGGAGGAGCAAACTTCTCTGCCTTATGGAAAGCTTTTCCTAGAACTCTCCACCAGCAAGCCCAATGGCTGTGGGATTACATGAGCTGTAGATCAGAAAAGTAAAATTTCCCAACCCTGGGCTAAGATTGTTGTATTATCACAAAAAAGCTAATTTGAATAGGGTTTCTTTCTCTTGTGTTACATTTCAAGATGATGATGGCAGACAGATCTCTCTCTTCACACTTCTTCCAGATCTCTTTGGGAGATTGCTAATGAGCTTTAAAAGTTGTGAGCACAATACCACTTACTGTAGTAATAATTGTGACACTATTGTCACAGTTATAATCCTTCCCTAAACCTACTTTGCATAAAGAGAAAAAGAACTTATCAATAGTCATAGCAGGGATAAATGAAGTTTCTGCCAGATTTGAGACAGAAGGCAGAATAGGTTACTGAAATATACTTTAACAAAGTAGCTGACATAGAATACTGGCCACTACTGTTGCTCACTATTGCAGGAGATATAGAGATGAGAGAGATCTTACTCTGCTCCATTGGCTTGTCCAGGTTTAACAAGCAGCAAGGCTCATCACAGTAACATGTGCTTGAGCTTCATGGGTTCCTAAAATGAATGGGAAGGGAACAAGTCTAAACCAGCTATCTACATGCCCTAATATGAGATTGCTCCTCTGACATAATCCCCAACCTCTGAAAATTTGGCCACAGAAAAAATAACCATACCCACATATACCTGTATGTTTATGAGACCTCCTAAACTTTCCTTAGTGTTCCTTAATCCAGTTCAACCTTCTTTGTTGTTTATTCGTTCAGTCGCTTTCGACTCTTCATGACCTCATGGACCTCATGAACCAGCCCACGCCAGAGCTCCCTGTTTATCATGGCTACCCCCAGCTCCTTCAAGGTCAAGCCAGTGACTTCAAGGATACCGTCCATCCATCTTGTCCTTGGTCGGCCCCTTTTCCTTTTTCCTTCCATTTTCCCCAGCATCATTATTTTCTTCATGCTTTCCTGTCTTCTCATTATGTGGCCAAAGTACTTCGTCTTTGCCTCTAATATCTTTCTCTCCAGTGAGAAGCCAGGCATTATTTCCTGGGGTATGGACTGGTTTGATCTTCTTGCAGTCCAAGGCACTCTTAGAATTTTCCTCCAACACCACACCTCAAAAGCATCTATCTTCCTTTCCTCAACCTTGCTTACTTTGCATTAAAGATCTGAAGTTCCTGGGCATCATGTGGACATCCAATAGTGACTTCTGGGCCACTGCAGGTTTTATGGTCTGTGTAGACATACCCTAAGTTCTGACCTAAATATAAATCAAGGCAACGTGGATCAGTTTAATTTCTATCAGAATGGGCAAAGATTGAACTTTGTAAACTTCCCTCCTGGGTCAGTATATTGAATTAGGGGTGCCAAGAAAATTGACAGGACTAGTCTATTTAAGCAAGTAGCAGTAAACTACTCTACATGTGATTATTCTTATAATGAGGTAAGATATAGGCCAACCCTACCATTAAGCAAAGTGAGGCAATAGCCTCAGATGACAGATGCTGGAGAAATAGCAACCCAGCCCCTCCTCCCAACCACCAGAATTTCCTCTTTTGCAGACTTTAGAAACATTATATACACAGTTAAAGTATTGACTGTATGATAATGCGTTGGCATTAGTGCTGCTTCATTGCCAGCAAAGAAGCATCGAGCTATTTTAAACAACTGGGTACACAGCAATGATATCATCCTGAAGGACTTCCAAACGATGCATCAAAGGTCCTGGAGGATCCCTGCCTCTGTGCAACCAGTTATAGGAAAATGGTTAGATGCACCTTCCATTCTCCAACAGCCAGAAAAAGACCATGGTAGGGATTGCAACTAAGAAAAGGTGGATTGAGGGATGGATGGGAGACGTATCATTAGTTACCCATGTTCAGTGCATCTCCAGGCCCAGAATGTTGACTGCTGTTTCCAAATTAAAACCCTTAAATCAGTTTGTGACCGTCAGTTATGTCAAAGAACTCTTTGCACTGATGCAAGATTCAACTCTCAGGGCCAAAGCATTGTGCATAATTGTGTGGTGTGGACCCCATGAGCAGACTACCATGTAACACCAAAGACACAGAGCTTCCTTAGTCCAAAGTACGTCTCCATGTGCCATGAATCATAGTGAAAATTCTGAGAAGTAATGGTAATCTTGCTTTAAAAACCCTCTAGCCTCACACCAGTATTATGGCGAAGACAAATTATTTCCTTGTAGCATTCCCTTTTTATTTGTGTGCATCATTAACATAAAGCACACTGCATTAAAGTGACAATATAATTGATGATTGAATAGACTGGCTTTTAATTCCCGGAATATTTCCATTCATCTCAAAGTGATCTCTTTTAAAAGTCTGTAAAATTTATTTATTGGACAAAATCCAGCATAATTTTCTTGGGCAAGCCTCTTTTGAATGATAACATGGCAGCCCTTTAAAGCTTCCTTCTGTGAAGCTTTTTTAAAAAACACACACACATTCTTTCTACTTCCTTAGAAAGCATGGTGGTATTGAGGTTTGGATGCTACAATATTTATCTCACCCATATTCATGACTTTCATTCTCTATCACAGCAGATAAGTCAAGGTTATTTGTTACAGCAACCGAATGCAGGACTGATTTGGTAGAGTACAACTCAAAATGTAACTACAGCTACACCAATACAACTTCATAAGCCATGCTGGCAAGATCCCGGGAAAGTTAATTTGCAGGACTATCTTTTATTTATTTATTGTTGTGATTTAATTTGTATTTCTCCTTTCCCTTGAAATTGAAATCCAAACATAAAACATAATATAGAATCAAATACCAACAAAAAACACAATGAGTTACAGATATTAAATTAAGCATAGTAGGCTCTCAGTTGACTGGAATGCAAGCCACAGAAGTCTTAAACCAGGAAAAAAACCTTGAAAGAATAATACTGCATCCACAGTGCTGTTTTTATAATACAGTAAAACTGTCTTACATTATTAAGTTTATCTTTATTTGTATTAATTTGCTTTTAATTCCTATATTTCAATATTAATATCAATTCAATGCAGAGTTTACAGTATGGTATAGAATGAGAAATACTATTATTTAGGCCTATTTATAATAGTAACTCTCAAGCAACCAGAAACAACATTTATCCGAGATCATGCAATATGCATAAAAGTCCAACTGATATGTTGACACATGTCTTCTTTTTTGTTGTTGTTGTGGCGATCAGAATCATCTCCTCACTCAGTGTCCATGTTTCTAAAAAAACATACTTTTCCATCTGTGTCATTTAGTGGCCAAGGAAAAGTGAGGGAAAACAATGGAGTTGTGTCTGGCGATAAGGCCCAAGATGGCCAATGTTTGTGGAATACCCCAAACATGACACAAATGTGTATTTGTATGCATATGTGTGTAATCGACAGTGAAACTTTTTCGACTGTCTGCCTGAGGACACACATTAGTTTCCTAGTAAGAGCCTCGAGTCAAATCATACCCATTCTTGAAAGGACATGGCTCAGTTAATTAAGTATATCAAGTATACAAATTACATTACTGAAAGACCATATACCCATCCTCCAGCTTTATCTCCTGCAGTTGACAAGCAAGGCATTATGCAAAAGAGATGGCACTGATAGGAACTGTCACCTTTGAGGTACAAGGAGATCAACACACCTTCTCTTTCTTATTCAAAATATTGCTGTAACCTCTTTTGCAGAAAAAGGATGCAATATTCTAAATGCAAAATGGTGCCATGCACAGACTTCAGCAAGCTGTAAGGATTTTTCCCACTTGAAATCCTTTTTAAAAGATACTTTACAAAAAAATCTACAAAAGATGCCAAAAGCAATTGCTCTGGGAATGGGACCTACTTTGAAACACCAAGCAAGAGGTCTGGGAATATTTGGATTTGCCTCCTTTTTCTGCTTCCAAAAGCCTTTGTCTGGCTTATAAAACCAAGTGAGCTTGTTTTCCTCTTTGTATTACTTGGCCCAGGAGAACAATTTCCCCCAGTATTTCCCAGAAGGTTCAATGGGGCCAAGGAGAGGTAACTTTTGTAACCCCTAAAGTTCAAGGAGTACTTTCCCTAAACATTGCAGTTTTCAAAATCTGTCTCCTTTTGGTGAGCATGTGTATATTGGGAAAAGTATCATATTGGCCTTAATTTCTGAAGCTTTTCCTCTCTTTTTTCCTCCTCTTCTGTTTAACCATCTCACACTAGATAGTTTCATCCAAACCTTCTCAGCCTGGTAAGATTGCTTGTTTGACTTAGTATTTCCACATTTCAAAGCCACCATTTAGATTGTTATTGGTATTCTGCAATGTAATGTTTGCCAATTATGAAGCTCTATCATAATATTTACTATTTTCCAGTGTACCTCTTATGTACACTTTGATTCTTGTATGTTCAATCAAAATTTCCCTGTATATATTTCTGTCTGAGTGCAGGCAGCTATGCCAATTCGCCTAAGCTGCACTACTACCAAAGTCACAAATCCCTTATAGGCATGTCTGTACAGAACATGCATGTGCTCTAAGGGTATACATAACAGTTATCTGACTATAGATGGATCACAATGGTTGAGACCTTTTCTGGAATTTCCCAGAAATTGATAAGAGATCCTAGAAGATGATGGCATTATTGTGCATCAGGTATAGTCACATAGCCATATGCATCTCAGCCATCTCCTGCTCTTCGCTGGTCACTTATGGCCTCATCCTGAAGTCCCATGGTCTCCCAGCAGAGAATCTGTCACTCCACACCCTGCATCTCCCACCTTACCATGCCTCTCATCCCATGGGGAGAAGCATTGCCACCTGACTTTCCCCTATTTCTGGGAAGGCAATATGGAAAGGCTCCCATGTTGCTGCAGTGGTTGCATGTGCCGCTTCCTCTCCCTTTTCAACACAGAGCCCAACCAGAAATGCCTGTGTGTCATGTGAAGGACTCTGTGCTGAAAATAGAGGTGAATCAGTGTACAACGAGCAAATTGGCCCATGCAATGAGGTGGTAAATGGTTATAGAAGGCCAGGCCAGCAAGAGGACAGTGAATCACGTGTCCACCATGGTGGAATGTTACGATACATCTCACAATGCAGGATCTCAGTCATCATGTTTAATGTTGCCAAACATGTGTTTATTATTGCTTCTCCTGTTCTCCCTCCATGCTTTTTAATGTTGTATCATCTGCTCTAGAGACACTGCACAAGATACAAAACAGATAAGAACAACTGCCAGGAGAACACAGAAAAGAGTGCTGCTCCCTGTTCAAGAATGTGTTTGGGGGTGAGGTTGGGTTGTAGCAGGGAGAAGCAGCTGTGGAAAACAATTCCAATGAGCATTCCTTCTCTAAGATACAGAGACGTGCCTCTTTCAAAGGAATTTGCTGGGCAAACAAAATGAAACACAAAAGCATGTTGATCTCCCTGATTCCATTGCAGGGGTCTATACAGATATTGTGCAGGAATCCACCCATATAATATTTTCATAGAATTCTGTGATACAAATACCTCAATGAACTTAAAGTCCCAGCCACACCTTTTGAGAAAAGTTTGCAGACATTACCAGAATTGGCTTTTTAAGACTGCAACTCCTAGAATACCCAGACTCAATACACAAATGTCTAAAAAGTGATCCCAGAAACTGAGTAACATGTTTAGATTTCTCATTATCGTGAGGGACTTTTGAAGAAACAAGGATGCACATCCAGAAAAAAATCAATCTGCACTTTTCACCAACTTGTATAATAATAATAATGGAGCCCCCAGTGGCGCAATGGGTTAAACCCTTGTGTCGGCAGGATTGGAGATCGACAGGTTGCAGATTCGAATCTGGGAAGAGCACAGATGAGCTCCCTCTATCATCTCCAACTTCCCATTGCGGGGACATGAGAGAAGCCTCCCACAAGAATAATAAAACATCAAAACATCCGGGCGTCCCCTGGACAATGTCCTTGCAGACATCCACTTCTCTCATACCAGAAGTGACTTGCAGTTTCTCAAGTCACTCCTGACATGGAAAATAATAATAATAATATTAATATTAATAATAATAATAATAATAATAATAATTCACATAGTCCTAAACACTTGGGAAGTGTTCAACTTGTGATTTTGTGATACGAAATCCAGCATATATATTTCATTTGCTGTGACATACTATGTTGTTGTGTCAGTAAAATAATAACAAAAATTATATCTTACTTCGTGTCTCAAGTCAGGTTATAACATGGCTAAAATCACATAATCATTATATAAATACAAATATTAAATAGTATTTCTACAAAATATATTAAATATGCATAACAATGATTAAAATATAGTGGACACAAGACACGAGGTTAAAATTCATGATTAAAACTGGCTGGGGAGGACTGCCAGAAGAGATGGGTCTTCAGTTGTCTGTTAAATTCCAAGTGATGATGAAGCTGTTGGAGTTCTTCTGACAGGTCGTTCCACAGTTGTGGGGCAGCCGATGAAAATGTCCTCTGGGTTCCAGACCATGGAACCTAGGCTGTCTTGAAGGACATCACAAGTAACATTGGGTTGTTGTAGGTTTTTCAGGTTGTATGGCCATGTTCTAGAAGCATTCTCTCCTGATGTTTTGCCTGCATCTGTGGCAAGCATCCTCAGAGGCTGTGAGGTTAGCCTTCAACAATACAAGTAACATTAACCTCTAGCCAGTCACCTGGTACTACAAATTAGAAAATAACACTGATCTTTCAACCTCTCAAACTCACCAAACTATCTGTATCTTCAAATAAGCCAGTTTGTTATCTCCCCCCCCCCCCACACACACACACACGCATCTGTGGATTAACACATGCTACAGGCAATGAAGTAGTGATGGGTGCATCCAGACAGATGTCAGAAAAATGCAAAACCATCTGTGATGAAGTTCTCCATATATTAGAAAAAGAATCCAACTGAAGCTGCAACAAAATGTGAAAAATGTGGAGAGCTACCATTATGAAGCACTATAGCATTCCACCTCGGTGACATCAACCTTACTGAGTGTTATGTTCTAACTCTTCCTCCAAGAAATATTAAACAAGCAGCTATAATAGGTGGGTGAGGAGAAGCCTCAGCTCTTCACTACCCTCAGAAAATATTTTCTGGCTAGCTTGTGTGAACCACTCCTCTTTTGTCTAATGAAACCCATTTCTTACTTCCAAAAGGCTAAGTAGGTCATTTCTGCTAAATCCACCCAACAGCCATACAACATACACTCATCCAAAGATTGTTCCTGAGGAACAAATGAGGTAGAAAGCTATTGTATAAAAAGCCTTCTAATTAAAAGTCATTACGTTAGGCCATGCATTCCAAGAGAATGTACACTGGCCTCACTCAAAAAGAATTCACGATATCCTGAATTGATTTCTCCACCTTGTTTTCTCAGCCTGGCTTTAAAACTGAACATACAATTCTGTAAAAGTGTCAACTTCCAATTAATATCTGCACTCCAAGCTTATGGAAGCTTAGGTTTGTATGTTTCCAGGCACTTAGTTAATTGGAAAAATGGGATATATTAGCCACAGGCGAGGGTGGGAATATGGATGGTTCGTCAACAACACTGCAAATAATAACGACATAGAACAAAAATTCTGACTGGGGCAGATTGACAACTTTGTAATTCTGTTCCTTGTGCTTGTGAAAATGAGCTATTATGAGGTTATAGTGCTGGTAATCAAGATATGATGTCCTTTCATGTTTCTTTACCTATATATAGAGAGCCACCTCCTTCTGGCCCAAATTACATTCTTCCTTTTGCCAATTGGGAGCTTTGTGGTTTTGTGAATTCAAGTCATTTCTGACTTATGGTGACAATAAGTGGCCCTATCACAGAGCTTTCTGTGACGGATATTATAACATCTATTGAAATACAATATTTAATTTGCTTAGTGGGAAGATGTAAAAAAGTTTTCTGTGCATACAATTCTCAAGGTCTTCTTGTCATTTCTTTTCATTCAGACGCTAGAGATAAATGCTACAACATTGCCAAGAGGTAAAAGAACCATTATCACCAATCCTATCAATACAGCCATTATAGAAGCAGCCACAAGGGCTTGTCGGGTATTTCCCACCTAACTGATCCCACTGTGTTTTGTGAGCCTACTTCTTATTACACAAAATGTTTTTTTTATATATTTCTCTGGAGAAGGACATACCAGTGCTTGTTTGTGCAAAATGTGTGATGTAGCCTATCTATGATGTCTGCAGAGTCACAGACAGCTGAATCATTTTAATTTATTAATGGGAACCTCTGAACCTTTTAGGAAGAGTGTGATGGCACAACTCTTCAAAGTGCCCTTTTAAGCTGTTTTGATGTCATGATCATTTTAATTATCGTGATGCTTTTAATGGCTTTATTCCATAATTTGCTTTTAACTTTTTTTTACACTCTTTTTAATGATATTTGCTTATTTGTTTTAGTGGAAAGGCAGGGAGACTGATCAGAGGAGAGGCAGGGGATAGTTTGTGCTTTTGTCCTTCAACTAAAATTTTCCAGCCATGGGGAAGGAGAACGAATGTGTGTACTCGTGCCCTTACACACGTTGTTTGGCTTCTGTATAAAAGATCCTCTTGATAACCCGGGACATTTGCATCGTGGCATTCTCCTCTTCACACTTAATCATTTGCATTGATGGACAGATCCTTTTTATCCACACATTGTAGTCTTGGAAGTAGTTTCAATGTGCATTGACAGGAGGGCATATCCTTCCAGTAAGTGCTAACTGTCCTTAGCTAACTCGCCCATAGCAGAACACTTGGTGAACTAACCCCTACACAGCATATTGTTTGAGAACACAGAAATGCTGGACCACTCTAACCACCACCATGTCAGGCTACACAGAGAAGCCATTGAAATCCACAAGCATGTGGACAATTTCAACAGGAAGGGGGAAACCATGGAAATTGAACAAAATCTGGCTACCAGTATTTAAAAACTCTAAATTCAGGACAGTAAATAAAGAACAACACTCAGAAAACAGGAGAAGTCCAGACAAGAAATGATCAGATCCAGATAACACCTCCCAACAAAGGATTTCCCTGGGCAGAAAGCAGCCAAGCTTTGAAGCTCCCAGGCTATTCAATACTAATCAAGGTGAACAATTGCAACATTCACAGTTATCTCAAGCAGACAGGAGTTCATTCTCCCATCCTGGACATTCCATAGGTACATAAATCCCACTTGCCCAGTTTCCAACAGACCTCACAACCTCTAAGGATGCCTGCTATCAATGTGGGTGAAACGTCAGGAGAGAATGCTTCTGGAACATGGCCATACAGCCCAGAAAATTCACAGCAACTCAGTGATTCCGGCCTTTGATAACACATTAACTCTGCTTTATCACTCCTTTTACAGAAATGTTGTCACAGTCTTTCACTGAATCTCATGCATGATTTGTACAGCCGCTATATCCTACATCTGTGAGGGTGAAAATCTGCATATTCCAGCAACAGAGCTGTAAGACTGTGTTTGGATACAGTACATCCCTTCTGAAATCTTAGGATGGATTGTTAGAGAAAAGGCATGAATGGGAATTATCTTTCTGCACACAGCCTTAAAGAGAAAATTATTCTAATGAGTTGAAGCAGAGTCTTCTGATGTTGTAGAAACACTAAACTTCATCACAATTATACTGATCTTCCTTGGTTTTTTTAACTGTCACAAGATGACGCAGAAAATTCTGTAGCGTGCATCACCCCTGTTGCGATTCCCTGTGATCTGCCTTGCTTCAGTACTGTCTTGCGCTGCTTCACTTGCTGTCAAGACTGGCTACCTCCAAAGGCTGAGCCATGCCGCCAAAAGGTTATTTCAGAGTATTTCATTTCCTCTGAGTGAACAGTTGATGACAACAGGACAGCAGATGCGGAGCTCGAAAATGAATATTTCATGACAAACAAGAAACCTTTGTAAACACCAAGTACAGATTTATAATTGATGAAGAATGCATCTGGGATGTTAACATGTTCTAAAATTCTTGACTTCAGAAAAAAAACATCCAAAAGTGTATTTTCAAGGCATCCATCTCACTAACTGGGTGCTTTCTGACTGGTCTGCTGAGAAATCTTCCAACTACAGAATGAGTTACGCCAGACAGTGTGACAGCCGCTGCGGGCTGATTAGAGATATAGAAACAGGAAACAAATCTGGGTGAAGAACAAACCAATTTCTCTTGAAAGGATTTAGTACTTTCTAGGATTGCCACAGATTCCAAATAATATCAATAAGCAGAGATGTGCTCTGGTTACTTCACTGGTCATTCATAATACTACCGGTTGAATAAAAAGGAAGTTATCTTTGTAAAGATACACAGCCATAAAATCAGCATACGATGAGACAAAATCCAAAAATGTTATTGTCTACATAGCATGAATGAGAAATGTGAAGAGGCTAAGGGCGCATCCCCCCCCCCCCCCCAAATTTCTGCCATGGTCTGTACCCAGACACAATGTGCACATCAAGCCCAAATACCTCCTTTTTCTTCTGCAGTCTTCAAAATAGTGGTAAGGAAATGACATTGCATCATTCTGAGAGTAACCATTTTGAGAGTAACTGCAGAGGAAATGGAGGTATCTGGGTACAGATGGGTCTGATATGTATGTAGAGGTCAAATACTGGTTTAGTCGCATTTTTCATGCATTTGGTGGGGTTTTCATATGATTTTTGGGCAATATATTAAAATTTAAATGGAAGATTGAAAGTTTTTAAAACACTCCAAAAGGCACATAAGCAAACTGTAGTAGCCACATATTAATAATAATAATAATAATAATAATAATAATAATAATAATATATCCAATGGGCTGGACTATGGACACTACAATCTTTCTTTTGAACTTCCAATAGTCAACATGGTATTTTGGGGTCATCAACACTCAGTGGGATACCACAAAAGCTCAAACTATAGGAATAATTCAACCCAATACACTATCCACAGAGAAGTTTCATTGAGATCAATGGAAATTGTTTTTAGATAAACGTAGAATCATAGAATCATAGAGTTGGAAGAGACCTCGTGGGCCATCCAGTCCAACCCCCTGCCAAGAAGCAGGAACATTGCATTGAAATCACCCCCGACAGATGGCCATCCAGCCTCTATTTAAAAGCTTCCAAAGAAGGAGCCTCCACCACACTCCGGGGCAAAGAGTTCCACTGCTGAATGGCTCCCACAATCAGGAAGTTCTTCCTTATGTTCAGATGGAATCTCCTTTCTTGTAGTTTGAAGTCATTGTTCCATGTCCTAGTTTCCAGGGCAGCAGAAAACAAGCTTGCTTCCTCCTTTCTATGACTTCCTCTCACATGTAGAATTCCATCCGAAATTTGATTCTATTCTTAAAGTCTTGTTGCTGTTTCTGCTGCTCCTGTTTTTGTGCTTCCTTGTTGATTGTATTATTGAACAAAAGGAAGAAAGGAAGGAAGAGGAAACTGTGCTTGAGAGCATTCCTTTCTTTCATGTAAAGGGCACTTCCTAGGCTCTTATCATTAAGAAATAAAAGCAGTGCTCCATGTTCAAACAATTTATGTTAGGAGTTTGTCGTTTATTATAGGAACACCAAGTACTACAACAAGTCCATTATTATCTCTCCTTCCCTGCGTACAAACAGCATGAGTGAAGGAGATTAAGGGGAAGAGCAGAGATATTTCCAAAGCTGCTGACAAATATTCAATAGACAAAGCAATGCAAGTGTTTAACGTACCTTACTAGAATTCCCAATGCGCTGTGGAGGGAGGCATGACAATTAAAGTGGTATAAAACAGATACATTTGTGGTGCAAATGTATCGTTGGTGTCCGGGAATATATTTATGTCATGGGCCTAAATCCCTGCCATTTTTAATAAAACAATCTATACAGGAGGCTGTTTGCCTGGACATTGATGGTCAATCCTGGACTCAAGAGAAATCTGAGAGTGGTTTTCTTTTGACAAGAGTATGATTGCTTGCAATAATTTATATACTTGGAATTCTCAATGTGAACTATGATGTAAAGTTGCTCCCAGAGAAAACAAGGAAGTGAGTTAGGGACTGGGCATTCATGTATATTCTTTAAAGCAGCGTTTCTCAACCTTGAGGTCAGGACCTCGGGGGGGCGGGGGTGTCATGAGTGTGTGTCAAAGGGGTCACCAAAGACCAGCAGAAAACACAGTATTTTCTGTTGGTTGTGGGGGTTCTGTGTGTGAAGTTTGGCCCAATTCTATCTAATGTTCTTTTATTGTAGGCGAACTATAAATCCCAGCAACTACAACTCCTAAATGTCAAGGTCTATTTCCACCAGTGTTCAAATTTGGACATATTGAGTATCTGTGCCAAGTTTGGCTCAGATTTACAATCGTTTGAGTCCACAGTGCTCTCTGGATGTAGGTGAACTACAACTCCAAAACTCAAGGTCAATGCCCACCAAACCCTTCCAGTATTTTCCCATGATCATGGGAGTTCTGTGTGCCAACTTTGGTTCAACTCCACCATTGATGGAGTTCAGAATGCTCTTTGTTTGTAGGTGAACTATAAATCCCAGGAACTACAACTCCAAAATGACAAAATCACCCCCCTAACCCACCAGTATTCAAATTTGGGCATGTTGGGTATTTGTGCCAGATTTGGTCCAGTGAATGAAAATACATCCTGCATATCAGATATTTATATGATGATTCATAACAGTAGCAAAATTACAGTTATAAAGTAGCAATGAAAATAATTTTTTGGTTGGGGGTCACCACAACATGAGGAACTGTATTAAGGGGTCGTGGCATTAGGAAGATTGAGAACCACTGCTTTAAAGTTTTAGATAAAATTCACTTCTTGTATTGTTGTGGAAACTTGACAGATCACTAGAAAAGTCCAGGGATGGAGAAAAAAATACTGAAGAGTCTTGACAAAAGAATCCAGTTTGCACTTTTCAAGACTCATTATGCAGGAGGCTACATCATGCCTCAGAGATGTGCATATCTGTGAGGATTGCCGTGAGGATTGCAAGGAAATAAAATATGCACAGAGGCATGCTCATTTTTAAAATGTGTGAACAATTAAAATGTGTGTTCTTGTGAATACATTCAGTAATGTTTTGGTCAATGAGGAAAATGCAATGAAAACTATAAAAAAATATATGCAGTAGGAGAAAAAAAATACAGGAAATCTATACCAATTTTCACATAAAAAGGGGAAAAAAACACCTTGCAGCCTGACAAGATCCAGCACTAGTCTTGTAACCAGAACAGCTGGAATTCAAGTTCTGAGTATGCATTTGATGTAATATTGTGTGTGCACAGAAATAGTTACAGTGTAGAGTTCAGCACAAGCACAACTGTAATTACTTTGGCTTCTTGTGGTTTCTATCCCACTTCAAAGAAGTCAGTGTGGTTGCATTAGAAATAGCTAGCTTCTTGCACAGAACTGAAATCTTCAGGTAAGAGAGAGTGAATGTTAATATAGCTAATGTTGGCAAATATGACTTCTACATTTACTTTTAAGAAAGAGTTTCAAACTACCCTAACTTTCAGTGCTGATCATGGATTTTCAGAAGTGGTAGCAATTACCACAAGACTTTCAATTCCATTTACAGCATTTAGCTGCCAATGATATTATTCTTCAAATCAAAGGTCAAACTATTACCAGAAAAGCATTTATTTAGTTATAACAAGGCTATACCTTGCTTTTCCTCCAATGAACTCTAGAGAACTCTTTCTTACAACAATTATATGAAGTACGTGGGTTACTGTCTTAAAGTCATCCATCCAGTGAGTATCATGGCTCAGTCGAGAACTGACCATGGATGAACTAACCTTGAGTCCAACTCTGTCCATCTTCCACTAAAATCTAAAGACATGGATGTTCCACTGTGCTTTTGAGTAGACCAGTGGTTCTCAACCTGGGGTCCCCAGATGTTTTTAGCCTACAACTCCCAGAAATCCCAGCCAGTTTACCAGCTGTTAGGATTCCTGGGAGTTGAAGGCCAAAAAACATCTGGGGACCCCAGGTTGAGAACCACTGGAGTAGACAATTCCCCTGAAACTTGGCCCCAGCTAGGACTCAAAAATCTTGTCCTTGCACTTTACTATTGTTCTGTATCCAAAGTTATAACAATCTATCTTACATTGTCCTCTATCCTTGTTGCTGCCAATTGATTTACGCACTTTGTCTATCAGCTCTACCACCACAACTGCTCACCCGTGCCCTGATATGGATCATTATTGCAAGTTCAGTGGTTGTTGGTTGATGTCTGCTTTTATATTTTGGAACCCCTGTGGCATAGTGGGTTAAAGCACTGGACTGCTGAACTTGCTGACCGAAAGATTGTAGGATCGAATCCAGGGAGTGGCATGAGCTCCCGCTGTTAGGCCCAGCTTCTGCCAACCTAGCAGTTCAAAAACATAGAAATGTAAGATCAATAGGTACTGCTCTGGCTGGAAGGTAATGGCACTCCATGCAGTCATGCTGGCCACATGACTTTGGAGGTGTCTATGGACAAATACCTTTACTATAATGTTGTTTTTATTTGGGGGTTTTTTGCTGTTGTTTCTATATTTTAACATAGAATCATAGAATCAAAGAGTTGGAAGAGACCTCATGGGCCATCCAGTCCAACCCCCTGCCAGGAAGCAGGAATATTGCATTCAAATCACCCCTGACAGATAGCCATCCAGCCTCTGCTTAAAAGCTTCCAAAGAAGGAGCCTCCACCACACTCCGGGGCAGAGAGTTCCACTGCTGAACGGCTCTCACAGTCAGGAAGTTCTTCCTAATGTTCAGATGGAATCTCCTCTCTTGTAGTTTGAAGCCATTGTTCCGCGTCCTAGTCTCCAAGGAAGCAGAAAACAAGCTTGCTCCCTCCTCCCTGTGGCTTCCTCTCACATATTTATACATGGCTATCATATCTCCTCTCAGCCTTCTCTTCTTCAGGCTAAACATGCCCAGTTCCCTAAGCCGCTCCTCATAGGGCTTGTTCTCCAGACCCTTGATCATTTTAGTCGCCCTCCTCTGGACACATTCCAGCTTGTCAATATCTCTCTTGAATTGTGGTGCCCAGAATTGGACACAATATTCCAGATGTGGTCTAACCAAAGCAGAATAGAGGGGTAGCATTACTTCCTTAGATCTAGACACTATGCTCCTAATGTTATATTTTGATTATGTTGATCAGGCTCATCCCCATGTAAGCTGCCCTAAGTCCCTTCAGGGAGATGGAGGCAGGGTACAAAAATAAAGATATTATTATGAAGTTATTATAATGTTCCAACCATCACACTTTCACCATAAACCCTACTTCCACTGGAAGTCCAAGTTCCCTTAAATCATAACCATCCTAAATTGCTGTCTAGGAGCAGCTGCTATAGGGACTGCCAGATGAAGAAAGAGAAAAACACACAAAGCCAAGAGTTTTGAGCACAGCTTTTAAGAAAACATTATTCTGTGTCAAGAGGTACCTTTCTTCCTTCCTACCCTCTTCCTTAAGAGAGACAGGAGTCTGGTCAAAAAAACATCCATCACCTTTGAAATGTGAGAAAAAGTGATTCTACCAAGATTCCCCTCAGTGGCCATCTGTTAAATGAGTTAGAAATACACAGAGAAAATACGACCCACAGCTCTACCTTTTCAATAACAGGAAAGCACAACTCTATGCACATAGCATCCGCCCTCTATGCTGTTCCTCTTGACCTTTTCTCATACAAACAAGGCTGGCTACACAGACTCTGTACCTCTCATTTATGTTAGATCCAAACTGTTAAACTCAAGAGAGTTACTTACCTAAAGGTCTGTTTGACCAGTTCTTGTGAAGCCTTTGCCAAGTTACAATGGAAAGAGTATATAAAAGGATTGATTTTAAGACTTAGGTTGAGCTCAGGTTGCACAGGTAAATCTGCTTGGATTGTTCAGTAAACAGGAGATAAAAGTGGTTGCAATGTCATGCTGCACCATCAAAACAGAAAAAAAGATTAGGACTTTATGTTGGGAGCAGAGATTTACTACAACTTCTGTCTGTGCCATTAATAAAAGCACAGATCCTTTATATCTTATGCATCCCACTACAAAGAAGAAAGGAAGTTCTATATAGATTTTTTTTCTTTTTCTCTTTTTTCATTTTTTCTTCTCTTTTTAATCTACAGTTCGATTTTTTAAAACTTTTTTCCTTTTTTTTCTGCCTCTCTCTTGCCCCCCCCCCCATCTCCCCTCCTTCTCTACCCTCACACTACCTCCCCATGTCTCTTATCCCTCCCCCCCCCCACCCCATACCCACTCCTCATGCTTTTTGGAAAATATATCAATAAAAATATTTTAAATAAATAAATAAAGGCACAGGTTCTGTGATAGGCAGAGCTTTTTGTGATTCAGCCAAAAGTGAAGCTTCTGTCCATGTGAAAATGAACAAAAAATTATTTGTTTGGACAAATCTTTCCTCTTCCATCTAAGTCTGAAATTAAAATTGATTTAATCAAGTCGTCAATTATATATATATTCTGCCCTTCTCACCCCTAAGGGGACTCAGGATGGAGCACAACATATATATGGCAAATATGCATAAAACAAACTATAAATATTCATAAACACTAAAATCAATTATCTCCACTTTAAAATCAATAGTTTTAAACCATCTCAGATCAGCCATACCATAAATATAATTCATTATAGATGACGACAGGTTGAGCATTTCCTTATACAAAATGCTTGGGGCTATAGTTTAATATTTTTTAAAGATTTTGGAATATTTTCATATACATAAATGGGATATCTAGGAGGTGAGACTCAAGTCTAAACATGACATTTATTCATGTTACATGTATACCTTATACACATAGCCTGAAAGTAATTGCATACACAATATTTCTAATAATTGTGTGCATGAAACAAATCTGTGAATGTTGGACCTTCAGAAAGCACACCCATCCCTGTCTCCACAATCAAACTTAATACAGGCAGTCTCCATGAAGAGATGTCATCACAAAACAACAGCTCTGGCTCCAAAAAGCTTCGCCATCTAATTCCCTCTGTGGACTCCAAATGCTCTCAGCAAGACTGGGATTACATCGGTGTATTGGCTGATGGGAACAAAATCTTCTGACAAGCTGTTTGCTTGGCCCTGATTGGAAACTATCTTTAATTAAAACACCACATCAAAATCCTAAACCAATTTCATCCTAGCTCAGCTAAAGTGCTTTGTACAAAACATTAACTCTAAAATCTCATTACACATTAGCAACCCCTCTGACAAACATAAATGATAATTTAGCTCTAATGCAGTGGAGAGCAAGCCATTTCTTTTATTAAAATAAAAGGAAGGAAAGCAGCACCGCATGGGCAACAGGAGCGCACTGGCTTTCAGCACACTGTTGGTTTAAGCTGGTTTTGCAATGTATTATACAAATGATTATGATATGCAGACAGGACATTCAGGTTTTTTAACTCCAACTAGAAAAGCGTAATGCTTTCTTGCAGAGCAGAGAAAGGATGAAAAACACGGACACGTGGTGGGCAGAAAGCTCTTTTGTAGTCTCCTGTGCAGAGCTGACCCCACAAAAACTGGAGAGTTTAAATTCAGGTCTCCCATGAACACTGAAGATTCCATGTGAGCCCCTCAGATCTAAGAACTTTAGTTGGGAGAAGGACATCTAGCACTCCAGCTGATTTCTGCTGCTCCAAGAACTAGGACATGGAGTAATGGATTCAAATGACTTGAAAAGAAATTCCCCCTAAACCAGTAGTTCTCAAACCTTCCTAATGCCATAATAGAGTTCCTCATGTTGTGGTGACCCCCAACCAAAAATTATTTTTGTTGCTACTTCATAATTGTAATTTTGCTACTGTTATGAATCATAATGTAAATATCTGATATGAAGGATGTGTTTTCATTCACTGGACCAAATTTGGCAGAAATATCTGATATGCCCAAATCTGAATACAGGTAGGGTTAGGGGGGGGGGGGGGGGCGCTGATTTTGTCATTTGGGAGTTGTCATTATTGGGATTTATAGTGCACTTACAATCAAAGAGTATTCTGAACTCCACCAACAATGGAATTGAGCCAAACGTGGCACAAAGAATTCCCATGACCAACAGAAAATACTGGAAGAGTTTGGTGGTCACAGACCTTGAATTTTGGAGTTGTAGTTCACCTACATCCAGAGAGCACTGTGGACTCAAACAATGATGGATCTGGACCAAACTTGGCATGAATATTCAATATGCCTAAATGTGAACACTGGTGGAGCTTGATATTTGGGAATTGTAGTTGCTGAGATTTATAGTTTAGAATCATAGAATCAAAGAGTTGGAAGAGACCTCATGGGCTATCCAGTCCAACCCCCTGCCAAGAAGCAGGAATATTGCATTCAAATCACCCCTGACAGATGACAATCCAGCCTCTGTTTAAAAGCTTCCAAAGAAGGAGCCTCCACCACACTACGGGGCAGAGAGTTCCACTGCTGAACGCATGCATGGAAGGGAGTTGGACTGGATGATCTTCCAACAACGTGTGTCAGTGATCCTAGGAGAAAGCCACACACAGGTTCTAAAACTGCTTCCACCTTCAAGAAGAGTCTGTAGTTCTTCTCTTGCTATTATTGAAGCCAGGTATTAAGTACAGTGAGCTAAAATGGCTAACAAAGGAAGGTACTTGAAAACCTTGCTACCATTGCTACAAGTCCCTCAGCCTTCTCTTGTCCTATCCTCTCCAGATGACAGAGTCAGAATGCACACAGAAGAAAAAGGGGTCATTATTCAGTGGTACACATGCATGGTTTTCACACAAAGGGCTCCAAGTATAATTTTGATAATCACTACTTAAACAGGATCTCAAAGAACAAGAACTAGGAAAGAGCTTGGCCTGAAAACATGGAGAACTGCAACCAGTTGAATTGGATTGTAGGAAGCTGGATGGTGAAAAGGTTTAGCATTCTGTACATAAAACAGTGGAAATATGCAGCCTTTCAAATGTTGGGCTCTGCTTCCCAATAGCACTAGCTAAGGCTGGATCTACACTGCCATGTAATCCAGTTTGAGAACACAGATTACTGCATTGAACTGAAATATATGAGTGTACACTGCCATATAATTCAGTACATTGCAGTTAATCTGATTCTGAAACTGGATTATATGGCAGTGTAGATTCAGCCTAACATGACCACTGGCCAGGAACAACAGGCAATATAACCTTAAGGCTACTTGTTCTCCAGTCCATGTAAATCAAGCCAACCTTTTGAATTGTCACAGATAAAAGCCAGGTTTACCATTTCCTAAAGGCCATAAACCAGGCCACCTGAAAAAGTTTACTGAGGCCTCAAAGAATTCAAGTTACAAAAACACATAAGCTTAAATTGTAAGACAATTGCTTAAAGGACCAAAGGCTGTGAATTGAAAGGAATGGATTAATATCCCAAACAAAACTCTTATAAATTAAAGCTAATCTTAAACACACCAAGCAATAGCAATATATAATGAGATTACATTCAAAAAATAAATTTGGAAAGTAAAGACGATTAGTGGTTAAACAAAAAGTACCTAAAATTAATTCCCCTGGAAATAATCATTTTCAGAAGTAACCCTTCTGTTCACAGCCAACAAATAAAAACTAGTTTAAAAATATAAAATATTTCTCACTTAATCCAAGAGATCAGGAAAGATTCTCTTTACTGTGTCAAAGCTTTTCATACTTACAAGATACAGCCATGTTTTACTTCCAATGAAACACAAATAATAACTTAGGACTCATCTGGACTGATTAAATACTCCCAGATTTTGTTCCTGCTCTTTTCTTTCTTTTCTGCTTTGATGAGGCCTCACCTGGAATACACGTGTCCAATACTATGTCCAATTCAAGATGGGTATTGACAAGTTGGAATAAGGAGAGCGACTAAAATGATCAAAGGTCTGGAGACCATGCCCTATGAGGAGCATCTCAAAGAGCTGGGGATGTTTAGCCTGGTTGAGAGGAGCCATGATAACCATGTATAAATATTTGAAAGAATATCATAAAGAAGAGGGAGCAGACTTATTTTCTGCTACCATGGAGACTTGGACTCAGAGCAATGGGTTCAAATTACAGGAAAGGAGATTCAACCTGAACATTAAGAAGAACTTCCTGACCATGAGAGCTGTTCAACAGTGGAACTCTCTGCCTTGGAGTGTGGTGAAATCTCCTTCCTTGGAAGCTTCTAAATAGAGACTGGATGGCCATCTGCTGGAGGTGCTTTGATTGTGCTTTTCCTGCACGGCAGGGGGTTGGAATAGATGGTCCATATGGTCTCTTCCAACTCTATGATTCTAAGGTTCCAACTGTATACTTTCCCATTTTCTTCCAGTGAAAGTTGCTCATTTCAATAGTGTTTACTATTATTTCTGGCTTCCTGTTTCCACAGAACATTTTCCCCCAAATATTCAGAATTATACAATTACAATACTACAGACCGGGCTGTGACGTAGCTAGTTAAATCATTACTGGCCGAGAGGTCATGAGTTCGAGGCCAGCCTTGGTCGGTGTAAGCTCCCAACCATTAATAGTCTAGCTTTCTGTCGACCTATGCAACCCGAAAGACAGTTGCATCAGTCAAGTAGAACATTTAGGTACCGCTTTATGCGGGGAGGCTAATTTAACTAATTTACGACACCATAAAACCTTCCAGCATCATGCAGAAAAATGAGGAAGTACTCCATCAAAGGACCCAGTGTCACAAGTGGACGGTGAAGCGGCAGGTCCCCCTGTGGTCAGACCCAAGCATACCCTCATGAAGCCGGAAACACTGGAATGTTAAATTGCCTCTATGTCTGTCTATGTATGTTGTACGTCTAAATGGCATTGAATGTTTGCCATGTATATGTGCATTGTAATCCGCCCTGAATCCACTGCGAGGCGAGAAGGGCGGAATATAAATACTGTAAATAAATAAATAAATACTACACAATCTCTATGCAGAATATCAATATTGCTCAACACATGTCAATGACTTGGTGCCACTATGCAATGCACAATATGTGGTATGTGAATACAAAGCAAAATATGTCTTGCAAGACATAATCAAAATGCAAGTTGCAAGATGCTATGAGAAACTTATAAAGACAAGACACAGATGGACATGCTCTTTGAGCGATTCTGCTTCCACTGCAATCTGAAAAAATATTACCATTATGCAATTGTGACCTATTGGCTCCATTTTTGTAGGCTGCTTGTGTGCCTGTGCATTCAAGCCTCAGCCTACAATAATTGCCTTAAATAATAAAAAAAATCTTGTTTCTTGAAATCAAAACAGCTGCTTTGGGAACATCATGATTCATACAATTGTTTCATGCAGTCAGGTCCCTGACATCAGGGCATCATCAATTTTTAGCAGCATCTGAGGACATGATTCTCACTTCTCAGTGAAAACCTTTCTTGCATTTCCACCTCTACCAAATTTTGACCTCAGACTGAACAGCTGCAAAGGATTAAGGAGCTGTGAAATTCAACTCTGAGCTGAAAATATTCCATCTTTGATGTCTTTCATCTGACTTCCATCTTAAAATTAAGCTCAATTTTGAGCAAAGAAATGTGTACAATCACATCTAAAATATTCACTGGGGAAAACACACATGCCCCTTTGTTAGAAACCAAATTGCTCGTAAATTAGTGCAGAGGACATGTGTATCTAAAAGTGGTTCAGAACAAATTCCAGCCCTACCATTAGACGGAGTTCACAGAGGCAGATGTTGGGGGCAGCGGCTGCTCTGTTATTTCTTCAGAGCTCTTCCTCTAACTTTCCCAATTTCTTTAGCTAGTGACTTGTCAGTTGCAATGTCTGCTTGATAGCTGACTCACCCAATTGCCTTTCCCCAATGTCTCAGTGCCACAGAGAAAATGCCATCACTAAAGAAGCAGCTGGAGTTTAAAGTGGTAGTTTTTTGGGGGGTGGGGGGGGGCATTGCTCTCCATGAGCCATTACTCTCCTCTTCAAAACTTCTAGAGTTTCAGCAACTAGAATCCAATGAAACAGAACAGGAAAAATTATTAAGGGGGTGAATAATGTTCAGTGCCTCATTCTCTGCAATGCTAGAAATTTGAAGTGTGGAGGAAAATTTCTTGGGGGGGGGGGCAGAATTCTCATTTTGTGAAGCAGCTATGCTCTCATTTCCACTGCTCCCCATAGTTACACCCCTGGCATGCAGAGAAGCAGACAGCATGCTTCGTGTCCTATAGTGGGCATTGTCATGCATTATGGCCATGGGCACACAGAACTCATCTATATGAAATAATCATCCGCTTTGATGTATTAAGCATATGCTGTACCAAAGAGTGGCTATCTAGCCCAATATTCCATTCATGCTGTGGCCAGTCAGTTGTCTGTGGAAAGTCTCCCTGCAGGACATGAATGCAATTCCATCTTGCACTCCCCAGCAGCTAAAATATGAACTTCCACGGGTACCAGAGATGTTTACAGATTGTGTAATCAATAGCTGGTGTTGTTCTTAACATCCATGAACTTTCCACCCTCTTCTAAAACCCTCTAAGTTATCAGCCATCCCCACATCCCGAGGCAGAGAATTCTTCAGCTTAATGGTTCTGTTTTATATACTGTTGCCTTGAATCTTTCATGTGAGAAGAAGACAGCGGGTGAAAACAACAACAAAAAAAAAACTGGAAGGTGGGAATGTGTGCTGCAGTAGCACTTTGGGTCAACCATCCAGAAGCGAACACTAGAAATGGGTACCCCATGCCCCCTCATGCTACCAATTCCTTCTTCTTCCAGTGCCCCAGAAAGCTCCACTCTTCTTAAAAGAGCAGTTGCTACACCAAAGATCAGTACTGATACCCCTCCCCAAAAAAAACCCAGACACACCCACATCTTTCCTGGATGGAACGGAGTTGGGTTATTAATGGATTCGTTAGTGCAATTGCTCCAGGTCCTTCACTGACTAGGAGCCTATTCAGTTCTTGTGGGTTTTTTCGGGCTATATGGCCATGTTCTAGAGGCATTTCTCCTGACGTTTCGCCTGCATCTATGGCAAGCATCTTCAGAGGTCTGCTGGAGCTGGGAAAAAGGGGTTTATATATCTGTGGAATGACCAGGGTGAGACAAAAGGCTTTTGTAAGTTGGGCTAGGTGTGAATCTTTTCAACTGACCACCTTGATTAGCATACAATGGGCTGACAGTGCCTGGAGCAAACTCTTCTTGAAAGGTGATTAGATGTCCCTGCCTGTTTTTCTCTCTGCTGTTTTAATTTTAGAGGTTTTTAATACTGGTAGCCAGATTTTGTTCATTTTCATGGTTTCTTCCTTTCTGTTGAAATTGTCCACATGTTTGTGGATTTCAATGGCTTCTCTGTGTAGTGTGACATGGTGGTTGTGAGAGTGGTCCAGCATTTTTGTGTTCTCAAATAAAATGCTGTGTCCAAGTTGGTTAATCAGGTGCTCTGCTATGGCTGACTTCTCTGGTTGAAGTAGTCTGCAGTGCCTTTCATATTCCTTGATTTGTGTTTGGGTGCTGCATTTGGTGGTCCCTATGTAGACTTGTCCACAACTGCATGGTATACAGCAGACTCCTGCAGAGGAGAGAAGATCCCTCTTGTCCTTTGCTGAATGTAGCATTTGTTGGATTTTCTTAGTGGGTCTGTTCATAAAAATGAACAAAATCTGGCTACCAGTATTAAAAAAAAAACCTCTAAAATCATAACAGTAAATAAAGAACAACTTTCAAAAACAGGAGAACTACAGACAAGAAACAATCAGGGACAGCTAATCACCTCTCAACAAGGATTCCCCCAGGGAGTAACAAGCCACACCTTGAAAACTGCTAGGCCATTAAATGCTAATCAAGGTGGCCAACTGAAACATTCACACCCAGCTCCAACAGACAAGAGTTCTTTCTCCCACCCTGGACATTCCACAGATACATAAACCTTCCCAGTAGACCTCGCAACCTCTGAGGGTGCCTCACCCCCTACCAACCCCAGAGATCCCTTCGTTCTGAAGACCAAGATTTGTTGGAAATTCCCAGTGTCAAGACCTTGTGTCTAACAGCAACCAGACGCAGAGCCTTTACAGCAGTGGCACCATCACTCTGGAATACTCTGCCACCTGAAGTCCGTGCCTTGCAGGACTTATCAGCTTTCCGCAGGGCATGTAAGACATATCTGTTTCGACGGGCCTTTGATCTTTGATTGCTGTTTTTAAATTGTTTTATATTGTTTTTAAATTGTTTTATATTGTTTTTAAATTGTTTTAAATTGTTTTTAAATTGTGTTCAATTTTAGCCTGTTCTTGTAAGCCACTCCGAGCCCCAGGGCAGAGGCGGCATATAAGTTCAAATAAATAATAAATAAATGCAGGTGAAACGTCGGGAGAGAATGCTTCTGGAACATGGCCATTCAGCCCCAAAAAACTTACAGCAAACCAGTGATTCCGGACATGAAAGCCTTCGGCAATACATGGATGTAAAATCCATTGGTGGGTGGAAAATTGCTTTATAAATGAAGATTCTTGCCATGCTTCCTATATATCATATATCATTTGCTAGTTTTCCATGCCACCACTCCCAGAATAGGTCAACAGGAGTAGAAAAGGACTCAACCTTCTCAGTCCAACTGTACCTGCCATGGTTGGAGGAGGAAGGGAAAGCAATGGTGGCATTCTCTCTCAGCATTAGAGGGCCACCACTACTATGTTTTTTTGGTCTTTCCTTTTCCTTCTTTCTCAGGAAGGACTGGGAGAGCAGGCTGGATAAACAGCTTTCAACAGCTTTCATTTGCTGGTGTCTCCATGGCCTGCCCTCCCATCTTTTCCATCAGCACATATGTATACATACAACAGGGCTTGACTCAATTGCCTTGCTCTACTTTGCTTGGACTGTGGGACCAGTTCTGGCTGTGCAGCTTCCTTGGCAGGAGTTACACAATGTCTGTGCAAATAAAGTGCTCTGTCTGCCAAGGTAAGATGTTTGATCATTTCCCAAATTGTCAATTTAATTAAGAGTTAAATGTCTGTCCTACATCACAGCCATTTCTTGTGGTTTGGACAGCAGTTCATCTCTTCAACTTTAATCAATCTTGAAATTTACCGTAAAGGAACAGTGATGCGAAAGGAGAGGAAAACAATTTGCGTATCATAATGTGGTGTCTGTTTTGTTTTTGGTTTTTTTTAGGCCTTAGGATCTTGTAGTATTGGAGGCTATTGTGATTAGTATGTAATACAGCAGGCCTGCTGTGTACATGGGCTTATGATCTACAGATTAAACCCAACATGAAGCACCACTGCCACTTCTTACAGTGCCCCTACACAACCCGCTTGGTGCCCCTGCAACTGTTACCACTACCATTCTCACACTCTCCTAATGATGCCACTGCTTTTAATGTTTCATTCTCTAGAGTGCTAGAAATGTGGGGCCAAAAGGAAGAATTAATCAGTTGTTCAGGGAAGAGTTCAGATCTTTTGAATATATAAATCTCTTTCATCTGGAGTGGAATCAATAGGGTCAGTATTGTCCATACTGTTGCATGGGCCAAGTCAGATTGGAGCAGGCAGCCAGTTCTGCTGAAGTTATATTAAGCCAAAAATAGAAGTGATTTTTTTTTAAAAAAAGACACATTAGAATGGCTATAGTGATAGCTGACCTAATGTTGTTTGCTCTCTCTGTTTATTGTTAAAGAGACTGACTAAATATCTTCTGTTCGATTAACAACAACACTCTCAATCTCTCTCCAGTCTAAAATGACCTTTGTAAAACTACACCGGTGGTTTGAATTCTAATTACACCAGAATTGATTTTTCACCCCCTGGACACAAAGGTTTAATACATTTAACTTTCTGCATCAAAACAATAGTAACTACCTGTTGTTATGGAGACAAAGAGTATGTATTATTTACACCACATACTAAGGAAACAAGGGAGCAGAAATTGGAATGTATGTCCAAGTAGATCACTACCAAAAAATGTCATAGCTATGCTTGGTGTTGTCACAATTTTTACAGCTAGCCACACAAATCATAAGAGAACAGTGATGTGATCATTATTTCTAGAATTGTCAATTCTACCTATAGGATTTTTGTTTTTTGTTGCTGTTGTCTTCAAGTCATTTCTGACTTATGGTAACCCTAAGGTGAACCTTTTGCCAATTCTTAAAACAAAAACCAGTTGAGATATTTGGGCAGGATCTTAGGAATATATCTTCTATGAGTCCAAGGAAAGAAGACAAAGCAAGTAAAGGAGAATGAAAGGGCCAATTCAGGCAGCTGGTCTAAAGGCTCATCCAGACAGACCCATAATGTGGACTCTGTCTTGGTTTTACCAGAGGTTTCCTGATTATGCTTCTGGCAAAACTGAATTCATTCAGGACAACCACCCCCCCCCCCCCCAAAGTCTCCTGGCGCATCATTTCACACCAGGAGGGTGCGAGCAGCACAATTATGGCATCCAGGTAAGTGTAACTTTATTTTTAGGGGTACATTTGGGGGGCTTCAGGGTGGCATTTAGCTACCCTTTAAAAAGCCCAGATTTTTTGGGGGCTTGTGGGGTCACAAATCCGTGCCAATGTGAATTTTAAAAACTCTCTTTGGCAATGGTATTTTTTTCTACCTCATTCCAGCCAGCTGACCCAGTTGACCCAGCAGCCTTCAAGAAGAGGGTGTAAGAGGACAGTCCAAGAGGCCTGGAAGAGCTTTGTTGGGCCTTGCTGCAGGAGAGACCCAGATGCCTGAGCATTGCCACCCACTTTTGCTGCCTTGCTCAGCTCTGGACTTGCTCACAAGAAGACCTGCAGCCACACTCTCATTACTGCCAGCTGGCTCAGCAGACTCCAAGAAGAGAGCATAAAAGAACAGCCCGGGAGGCCTGGGAGAGTTTTGTTGGGCCTTGCTGCAGGAGAGGCCCACAGGCCCGAGCATTTCCCACCCAGTTTTGCTACCTTGCTCAACTCTCAGTGCCAATGCCTGATATAGAATGATATTCCTGTGATGACTCCAATAGATATCACAGGAATAGCAGAAGAATCGTTGGAGACTAGTTGCTAGAGATAACAAGAGGTCACCTCACCATTGTTACCCTAACAAACACCAAATCTGTTGACAATTCCTCTAGTGCTCACAACCAAACAAAACTCCAGCAGGTAATCTCTGAAGAAGTCCCAGACCTTTAAGTTCACTTTCAATCTCCATCTTCCTGTTTCCTGATCACTTGGATGGGAAAGAAATGAAGTTTAGTCCTCCCAGCATGGCCTTGTTAGTAAATAAAGAAAATTGACTTCCCATTTTCTCTCTTAATGTGTGTAATAAACTTAATAGGAATTTACACCTAAGCTGATACTATGATTTCCAGTTCTCAAGATGAGTCTCCTGCTTTAAGGGATCTGCTCCAGGCAAGAGGCAGGGGTGCAAATTCTCCACTGCTTATGTGATCATATCCAGGCAAGAACCCTGGTCGGATTAGTTGGGAGGGGTTAATCTCTCCCAGCTCTGTCCACCAGGCTACTCTGTGCAGCACCAGTCAAGACCTGGAGGACGGGGAGGCAGAGTCACAGTGGTCTATAAGGATTCTATCTCCCTGACCAGGTGCCCCATCCCACAGTCAACCTCCTCTGAGTGTGTAGGCATCAGGGTAGGTGACCGGAACAGGGTAGGGATTCTGTTAGTCTACCGACCACCCCATTGCTCTACAGTCTCCCTACTTGAGCTCACTGGAGTGGTATCGGACCTGGCATTGGAGTCCCAACGGCTTCTAGTGCTGGGAGACTTTAATGTACATGCCGAGACCTCTCTGTCAGGTGTGGCTCAGAACTTCATGGCTGCCATGGCAACCATGGGTCTGTCCCAATTAGTATCTGGTCTCACCCATGCTGGGCACACTTTAGATCTGGTTTTCTGTCAGGGATGAGATGAGAGTGGCGGGGTGGAGGAGCTGACCATCGCTCCTTTGCCATGGACCAACCACTACCTTATCAGGTTTAGACTTACTGCGTCTCTTAACCCCTGAAGGGGTGGTGGACCCATTAGAATGGTCCGCCCCAGGAGACGTATGAATCCTAATGGATTCCTGATGGCTCTTGGGGATTTTCCTGCCTCCTTGGCAAGCAACTGTCAATACTTTGGTCTCTTGCTGGGACAGTGAGATGACCAGGGCAATTGACACAATCACCCCAGAACGCCCCCTCTCGAATAACTGAGCTAAACCAGCCCCTTGGTTCACTGAGGAGCTGGCAGCGATGAAGTGAAAGAAGAGGAGGCTAGAGTGCATGTGGCATCAGAAGTGATCCAAATGAGATGAAGCACATCTAGGTACCTCTTTAAGGTCCTATGATGTGGCAATAAAGGCAGCACAGAAAACATTTCTTACTACCAATATTGCGTCAAGAATCATCCAGCTGAGCTTTTCCAAGTTGTCAGAGGACTGTTAAATCCGCCAAAAAGTGAGATCCCTGATGACTCGATGGCTCGCTGTGAAGCATTTGCTCTTTTCTTTGCGGATAAAGTCGGACTGATTCATTCCGATTTCGATGCCATGTTAACAGCAGTCTCTGAGGATGTGACACGAGCATCTGCTTTTCCACTTTTATTGGATTCATTTCAATTGGTTCAGCTTGAGGATGTGGACAGGCTCCTTGGAGAGGTGAGACCTACCACATGCATCCTAGACCCTTGCCCATCCTAGCTGATAAAAGAGGCCAGAGGGGGCTTGGCAGAGTGGGTAAAGGTGGTCGTTAATGCCTCCTTACAGGAAGTCAAATTTCCAGCCAGCTTAAAACAAGCTGTTATAAAACCGCTGTTGAAAAAACCATCACTTGACCAACTCAATTAGTCAACTATCAGCCAGTTTCCAATCTTCCCTATTTAGGCAAAGTCATGGAATGTGTGGTGGCTTTGCAATTCCAAGGGTTTCTGTACCTTGGGAAGTCTGATCTGGCCACAGAGGTTCACGCTCTTGTCACATCCCGAATAGATTACTGCAACATGCTCTACGTGGGGTTGCCTTTGAAGACTGTTCAGAAACTTCAATTATTCCAATGGGCGGCAGCTAGATTACTTACTCAAGCATCATACAGGGAGCATACCACCCACCTGTTATGTCAGCTCCACTGGCTACCGATCCAATTCCGAGCACAATTCAAGGTGCTGGTTTTGACCTATAAAACGCTATAAGGCTCCAGTCCAGCATAGCTATCTGTACGTATCTACATCCCACCTCGGAGTTCAAGATCTTCTGGGGAGGCCCTGCTCTCGGCCCCGCCTCTGTCTCAAACATGCTTGGCTGGGACGAGGGACAGGGCCTTCTCGACGGTGGCCCCCACCTGTGGAACTCACTCTCTGGGGAAATTAGGTCATCTTCATCCCTCCTCACCTTTAGAAAAAAAGTTAAAAACATGGATGTGGGACTAGGCCTTTGGGTAATTAAGCAGAAAATGACAATAACAATGTTGCCAATACTTGGAAATGGGTTATGGATAAGTTTGATGGAGCATCCAACTAATAATGGCCACCAGAGGGGTAATTCTTAGTAGATTTTAATTGTATTGTATTAATGTTTTTAACTATTTATAATTATTGACTGTTTGTTTTTATTATGTATATATTGAGGCAGCAAATTGCTTCCGATTGGAAGCCGCCCTGAGTCCCTCCCCCCCCCCCCCAGGGGTTGGAGAAGAGCGAGGTACAAATATTCTAAATAAATAAATAAATAAATAAATAATAATAATAATAATAAGATACAAGAATTGTTTGTAAACCTTCAGCTGAGAGCTCTAGCACTTGTTAGTGTTTACTCCCCCCATTTTGTTTTTTTCACTGTGCTCTTCTAATATCTATGTAGGTTTGCAGAGCTACCATATTTTCTGATATACAAGATGACCAGGGGTATAAGACAACTCCCAACGTTTCAAGATAAAATACAAAGTTAGGGATACCCATCTAGTTACAAGAAATCCATAGTGCAAACCTTGTTGATGCAGGGCAAGGGAGGAGGAGGGTGGAGGGAGGGTATGGGGAGGAGGAGTGGCAGGCTGCATTGCCATGGAGACCAGCCAGGGGTGATGGCCCACTGGGCTGTCTTCGCCACTCTTGCCACTCTTCTTTCAAGGCCCTCCTCTGCCCCTGCCACTCTCTTCCTCTGAAGGCTCCCAGAATGCCTCAAGGGCACATCTAAGGCATGCCGCTGACCGGGGCTGCTGGGAGTCGTAATCTGGTGGTGCTTCCTTGGACTAGGCAAGCCCAGTGGCCTTCTGAGGAAGAGAGTGGCTGGGGCAGAGGAGGGCCTTGAAAGGAGAGTGGCAAGAGTGGTGGGGGTGGCGGGGACAGCCCAGTGGGCCATCACCCCCGGCAATTCGGCCTGCCATTCCTCCTCCCTGCACTCCGCCCTCCTCCTCCTCCTCCTCCCTCTCTCCTCAGGTTGCGCTTCTAAGGGAGTTGGATTTTATTCTTTTTTTTTATTCTTTATTATTTTTATTTTATACCCGGCATATTAGACGGCTCCCTGACTTTTCATAAGATTTTCCAGGGTTAAAAAGTTGTCTAATATTCCGGAAGATGCGGTAACTAGATTTCAACCATTGTCAATTACAAAAAGGGAGTCTATATGTTTACTTAGGTTTCTCCCTCCTGTTCTGTAGCATCACCAACTGTCATCCAAGGGATGATCTTGTCCTAGCAATCCTAGTTGTTATCATGAACCACAGAAAGGTGAGGTTTGTTTCCATTGTGGGGCAGGTCCTACAACAAATTCAGACTACCACTTCTTTTTCTACCTTCTGGGGGCTGAGGGGAGGAGTCAGGTTCCTGGGATGCATGGAATAAAGAAAAAAATAAGACTGTATGTCAGAGGTCCTCAACCTTTTTAATCAAAGTGCCAGTTCACGGTCCCTGAACTGGTATGAATTTACACAGATCCATCATCAATCTCAAAAGGACGTATACATAGGATTCTTACTAGGCATGACAGATCACTTTTGAAGACACATGACAGACTTTTCATTTTGATGACAACTGCAACAAGAATTGTGTATTCCAATATGGAGATTTCATGTTTAAACTGTTAATCTATTAAATTATATTATATAAAAACTAAAACAATAAAAATATTTTAGCATGGAATTTAACTAAATCTAACTCTACAATATTCTCCAATATATGTGTTTAAATTATATCTTCTCTGTGCTATGATTATTTCACATGCTGCATGCTATAATTATTTATGAGACACGATCACACAAACCCTTATACACGTATATCAGTTGCTCACTTAGCTTTCCACTTGTTCTGCGAATGTACTGGTTGCCTGTGGAGTGAACTGAATTTAAATAATAGACTTGCAGGACTAAGAAGAATTTGGAAATCGCGTAGGTAAGTGCTATACCTTCACAGAAGGACTGTGAATAGTGGCTATGCATCCTGTTGTGATGAGACTGAGATAGCAAATCTCTGCTCTTTTCATTAAACAGCAGGGGAGTTCCAAGTGAAGGAGGCATCAATTAAGACACTAGACCAAGGCAGTTTCTCAGTCCCTACACTCTATACAGAATGCAATCAATGTACAAAATGTAGAATAGAAAGATCCCAGTGACCCTTTGCCCTGCATCTATATAGACATAGTTCCTTTATGCACACAGTCTGTGCATGTACTGTTGTTTTTCACAAAGAAATTATCAATGGTTGGGGATTAGAGGAAGGGTCTCCTGTGGTAATGCCAACTGCCTCCTACACATTTTTTTCAAGCAGCTACACCAGCTTCTCCATATGAATACAGCTGCTAGTTTTAAGACAAACATAATTTTGGTAGAATAAAATGCAGGGATGTGTACATGATGTGTGCCCTTGATTTTAAAGGAGTGTCGATTTGGAGACTGCTGATGAAGTTGACCTAGGTTTCAACGGCGGTTGGACCATGGTTGATGTTGAGGGCTCTGAGCTCAAAGGACCCGAAGTCAACAGTTGAGATGCCGAGGGAGCAAGGGTTCATGCATAGAGAAGATATTTCAGCCGGGCAGCCCTGTTCTTCCGAGCGTGAGCCGTCAGGGACTGGCAGTGGCAACAGGAAGAAAAAACGTGAGCTTTGCCAAGGCAGAGAAGGCACTTAAGAGTGCTTGTCGGATTCTGGAAATTTAGGGGAGCACTAAGTACACTGCTTAAATCGAATAGTAGATATCGCGAAGAAGTTTCTGAAGTGAGCTTTGCGGCGGGAAAACAGGAACTGTGGAACGTGAGACCAGGGCGCCTTTTATGCCCTGGAGAGGGGACTGGGAGGGGGTACTGCCAAAACTTTGGTTTTAAACTTTGAAAAATTTATGTTGGAGCCTGCACAGGTGCAGATACTCTACATGTGTGCATTCACAGAGCCTATGAAGGAAAAGCATGATATGTGTCCTTGATTTTAAAGGACACAGCTCCAATCCCTGACATCTAAAGACAGAGTTAGTTTTTGGTCAAATTTAGGTTTGGTTTTGTTATTTGGGGTGCTGATTCAGAAAATTGCATTGGATAGACCACATCAGCTCTAGTTTCTGATACAGAACATATGCCTTCCAGTAGTTGCCATCTGCTCGCCCACAGAAAACCATCTAGAGCTGATGTGGTCTATCCAATACAATTTTCCAAATCAGCACCCCAAATAACCCCAGGAACAGGCCTAAAAACAAAGACACTCCTTTTGTGGGTATAGTCAGTCTCTCCCCTCCCAACATCCCCATTGGCTTGGCACTATAAGAGGATTTTGTGAGATCAGTCGCTCTTGTTGCAATGGTGTAGTAATGGTTAGTCTGCGGACCATATTTTAGTTCTTGCGGACCACAGATTGGGAACCACTGAGCTAGATTTTTTTTGTCGTGTCAGGAGTGACTTGAGAAACTGCAAGTTGCTTCTGGTGTAAGAGAATTGGTCGTCTGCAGGGATGTTGCCCAGGGGACGCCCGGATGATTTTGATGTTTTTATCATCCTTCTGGGAGGCTTCTCTCCTGTCCCCGCATGAGGAGCTGGAGTTGATAGAGGGAGCTCATCCACCTCTCCCCGGATTCGAACCTGTGACCTTTCGGTCTTCAGTCCTGCCGGCACAGGGGTTTAACTCACTGCACCACTGGGGGCTCCTACTGAGCCAGATGGACCTATAGCCTAAGTATATTTCATAATCTGGATGAGACAGATGAAAAGGAACTGGAGTGGCTTAAGAGAATCTGTCGGTAACATCTTTTCCTACCTATGTACAGGCCAGAATATGGAAATCCTCCACTAGAATGCATGGCTGGAAGATCATCACTTGCAAATATTACATCCCGATGGGGCTGAAGCACTTATGATGAAGCACTGATACCTCCTGTAGTGTGCTTTGAACACAACAGAAGATATTATTGAGAACAGTCATTCAATTTCCTCCTTTTTTCCTAAACTGTAGGACAGCCCAGGACATGGTTTGAAAGCACACAACAAAGCAATGGAGACAAGACATTGAAGTCCTTTAGGTTCCGTGTGAGATGAATCACTGGAGAGGAAGTAAAATTTAACATAAACACATTTGGCTGGGAGGAAGGAATCTTGCGAATAAATGTGGAATGGGACATTCTGGGTGCTACTCAAACAGGATGTAAGATAAAAGGCTTCTAATAAGGTTCCAGGAACTGTCTTGCATGTCATTTTTCTAGAATGCAGGGTAACCAGAGTAGAATGTTTCAACTTTCTAACAAAGAAAAAAGGTTTTAAAAACTCAACCCACTTGTATCCACATACTGAAATGGTAAGATGTCACAAGAGGTAAATGTAGACATTTTGAAATGTGAACTTCAATATGGACTTTTACATGCAAGAAATGCCAAGATCAAGAGGAGAATTATTTTTCTTTTTCCTTTTGTTTCTGTTCTAGCAATTACTCTGCCGTCTCACTGGAGCTCTGCAGGATTCCACCTCATTGCTAAGCACATATGGGTACCGGTAGAGAGCACAAGGCCATCGGAAATAGAGTATGAATGGGTAAAGGACACACAAGGCGAAATCACACCTGGACTTAGCAGCCTCCTTGATTCCCCATGGTCTCTGAGAAATAAATGAAAATGAATTGGCTGAACTTCAAACATTAGTAAAGAATGGATGTTGACAGGTAGGTGGATTGCTTGAAGAAATAAGTAGCATATATAAACCTGTGTTTAAATCTTGTGGAAGAAGAAGAGGAGAAGGAGGGTCAAAAGGATACCTTTTGCTAGGCCAGTATCTGTCAGTAGAAAGCTAATTTGAGTCCCAACTACAGTGACAATATATCTCCTTTTGCCAGAACAATTTGTAGTCTGACAGGAGTTAATTCATACAGCAACAATTATACACATTGAATGTTAGAAAATGCCCATATGGACTTCTTATACTGACAAGTCTATCTAGAAATGGTGCTTAGGAAACAAAGTCAGACTGCACAACAGCAAATTTGTTTTCTGGAAACTGTACTCTGTAATGTCAAATTAGTGCAGTTTAAAACCTCTTTAACTGCCAGTGCTCAGTGCTATATAATTCTGGAGTTGTAGTTTTAGCAGGTATTTTATCCTCTCTTCCAGAGTGCTGCATCACCAAACTATGACGTCCATGATTTCACAGCTTTGAACCATGACAGTTAAACTGGTGTCAAACTGAATTGATTCTTTGAAATTGAAAATTCCCATCCTGCCTCAAGCGCGGTGGTAAAACCTCTTCTAAAGAAATCCTCCCTTGACCTGACGGTATGTAACAACTACAGACCAATTTCCAACCTCCCCTTCTTGGGCAAGGTTCTGGAGCAGGTGGTTGCGTCGCAGCTTCAGGGATTCCTCGATGACACTGGATCGCTTGCAGTCTGGCTTTAGGCCTGGGCACAGTACCGAGATGGCTTTGGTCGCCTTGGTGGATGACCTCCGTAGGGAACTAGACAGGGAGAGTGTGACCCTGCTGGTTCTCTTGGATATTTCGATACCATCGACCATGGTATCCTTCTGGGGAGGCTTGCTGGGATGGGACTCAGGAGCACGGTTCTGCTGTGGCTCCAGTCCTTCCTGGAGGGTCGTTCCCAGTTGGTGAAGCTGGGGGACTCCTGCTCGGTCCCCTAGCCATTGACCTGTGGGGTCCCGCAAGGTTCTATTTTGTTCCCCATGCTATTTAATATCTACATGAAACCGCTGGGAGAGGTCATCCGAAGTTTTGGAGTACAGCGCCACCTCTATGCAGATGACACCCAACTCCACTACTCTTTTCTACCAGATTCCAAGGAAGCCCCTCAGATACTGGACCAGTGCCTGGCTGCTGTGGCGACCTGGATGAGGAAGAACAAGCTGAGGATCAATCCTGACAAGACAGAGGTCCTCCAGGTCAGTCGCTCGGCTGACCAGGGTATTGGGTGGCAATCTGTGCTGGATGGGGTTGCACTCCCCCTGAAACCACAGGCCCGCAGTTTGGGGGTCCTGCTGGACTCAGCGCTGATGCTTGATGCGCCCACTGCGACCTTACCTCATGAAGTCTGACTTAACCATGGTGGTCCATGCCTTAGTTACCTCTAGACTGGATTACTGTAATGTTCTCTATGTGGGGCTACCCTTGAAGACGGCCCGGAAATTACAACTTGTCCAGAGTTCAGCAGCCAGATTAATAACTGGGGTGATTTATAGGGAGTGGTCAACCCCCCTGTTTAAGGAGCTCCACTGGCTGCTGTTTATTTTCCGGTCCCAATTCAAGGTGCAGGTTATCACCTACAAAGCCCTAAATGGTTTGGGACCCGCCAACCTTCGTGACCGTATCTCCCTCCATGAACCATCTTGGGCCCTCCGATCCTCTGGGGCGGCTCTGCTCTCGCCACCGCCAGTGTCACAAGCTCGCCTGGTAAGTACAAAGGAGAGAGCCTTTTCCGCCGTGGCCCCCCAACTCTGAAACTCACTGCCTGGAGAAATTAGGAAAGCCCCTTCTCTAGAGGTTTTTAAGAAGAACCTTAAAACCTGGCTCTTCCACTGTGCCTTTGATGAGTAGGTATACAATTTCACATGACTGCTTAGCTTAAAGTTCTGTCATTGGAGTAGACGCCCCCCCCCCCCATGGGAAAGCTTGACTCCACAACCCCTGCAATAATGAGCACTACTCCGCATATTATCCGCTTCTCTCTTTTATCTTGTATGAGTTTTTAGTTTTAATTAGTTGGGTTTTTTTAATCATTACATGTAACCCGCTCATTGTCTCTGTACCTGTGTCTATTGTAATTCTTATATTGTTATGTATTCATATGTTTTATGTAATTATGATGTTGTTTATTGTTTGCATTTTCGGTTGTGTTTTGGTTTTCTTATTGTAATTGTTGTTCAGGCCTGGCCCTATGTAAGCCGCTCCGAGTCCCCATTGGGGAGATGGTGGTGGGGTATAAATAAAAATTATTATTATTATTATTATTATTATTATTATTTTATGGTGTGGATGCTCTCTGGGACAACTGCATTAAGACAGTCAAGAAAGTTATTTCTTTTAAATAAAGTTATCTACTTAGTTACTATTTTTCATTATTTTTCTAATACAAAATGGACAGCAATTTAGAAAAAGTTATTTTAAAAAGTGGTTGATCATACACACACACATACAGAGAGAGAGTGCACATTGACAGAAAAAGTGGGTGTATTATCCCAGTTTTTATGACATGCACAAGGTGTTCTCCCCCCCCCCCCCCCAAAATACATTTTTCACAACTCATAATTTTTTGCATTTTTTTCCAAAAAATATATACACTCTTAACAGGATTAAAGATTCCAATAATAACAAAATACAAGAGAAACTTTAAGTGAGGTCTGCAACTCTGTTGTGACAGTGCAAGTAGTGCATTGAACACCTAATTTTAATATGCAATTTTAGAAAGAATTTGTAACTGATTAAATCATTATTAGAACTTTTATTCTAAAATATAAATGTGTTTACTTAGTCTTCAAATAATCACCATTGCTACGATTAGCTGGGAAAATTAATTGTATTGTGCCATGTTTGTTGCTAGCTGCTTTGAGTCCCTATAGTGGGAGAAAGGTGGAACAGAAATTAAATAACTAAAAAAGCAAATTGTGTATACATTTTCAAGGACATGCTTCATAAAACAAAAGATTACCTCTTCCCCATCATCAGCTGGTAAACTGTTGATGTACAAGACTTCATTCTCTCTGTGTATATACTTTATTAAGGTTGCAAAAGAAAAATGGTGCATAGAGAAATATCCAAGTCAACAGAATTGGTATGGATGAAGTCATAAAATGGGCATAAGTTCAGCTCAGAGCAGCATTTCTTACCTCTGTTTTAGTTTGACAATCACAATACATTATTTAAAATAAGATCTTCAGCAAACTGCAATGTGACCTTTAGCTTTAAATTAGAAATGCAAGACATTGGACAAGTGTGTTTTGTGGAGGGGGCAGGGGACAGCCCATGGACTGCATATTCATCTTGAAAGCTATAAGCTATAGGAATTCAACTTCTGGCAACCTTTGTATGTCCATTCCAAAAGATCAGTTGACCCAGTTTAATGGCCTCCAAATGGTGACTATCACAGGGATACTAAACTTCATATATGCATCAGGTAAACTGAAACGTGGACTGTGTGTCCCTCCAGATTTTGTTGGCTTGCACCTCTCCTCAGCTCTAATCAGTAGCCAATGGTGAAAGGTCAAAAGAATCATAGTCCAATAACTAAGTCCAATAATATCTGGACATAGTTACCCACCTCAGATTTGCACTCACAGGAATCCATTCTTGGATCGATTCAGGTCCATTTTAAGCATAAAAATAATGGTTTTTTTATTATTACATATTGTACTACCTAAAAGTAATTTTAGCTGTATAATTGTGCAAGCAGTGGCATGCAGATGATGTATCACAATGTTAAGAATATTGAAGTTTAAAGAAAATAATAGTATATAGATTGGACACAATAATCAATTGCTCAGCAGGTACCAGAGAGAAAATAATACCCTACATTTATTATGCAAATAAATCATTCTGCTCGAATTATTTCAAGTAATACATGGATTCCATTTTTTATAATGTTTTATTAGTGCATTCCATTCAGCGGCAGCCTGAGAGGGAGAAAATAATTCATTAAACAATCAAGGAGACATTTGTAAGTCAAGAACTTACTATTATCCAGATTCAAGGAAACATACAGGTCTTGGGGAAAAATTACGTTTTTATCTATTCCAGTTAAGTTGTTTTACATAAGAGAGAGAAATTTAATCCGACTGATCTATCTCTGTAGCAGCTCAAGGGGAAAGCAATTCAGATTCTCCATAATCTGAGTAATAGGTTCAATGCCTGCTTCCTCTTATCATAGGAAAAGGAGCCGTTTTCATTTCACAGTTTATGGTGCCTTCTTTATAGTTAGCTTCTCCCTGATGAGCCAGGCATAACAGGAGTTCTATTAGTCAAGTCTCTTACGCTTGTGGCTTATGCTGAAGTGCCTCCACTATCCTTGCTTAGATGAAGTGTGAACACTGCATCTTTGGGAATAATTCACACTTAAAATCCTCCCTAATTAGACCACACTGGTGAGGTGCAAATGAAACACTTCCTGAATTCTTCAAGCCTCTGGAATGTTTTGAATCTCATAAAACAGAAAGATGTCCCTTTTTGTTCTGTCCTGGTCATACACAATCATTTCTTAGTGTGAATAAATGTACTCTATAATAGGTTCAGTGCCAGCTTGCTCTAAGGGGTCACATTTTAGTTCATATTTATTTATGATCCCTTCTCTACATTCAGTTTCTCCATAATGGCAGACAGAACAATTCTAGAAGTGAGGTCTAGAATGCATTTGTGGCATTTAAGAGAAGAAGAAATCCTCAGAGAAGACATTCCCTCGAGTCAAGTAAGCAGATAGCTGAAACCACCATTTCCCTTCTCCTAATTATTCCATCGTCATCCCCAAAGTGTGACTTTCCCACTCAGCACAAACCAGATCCCTATTTAGTCCACCAGTTTGATCTCATAGGGGAAAAGAAGTCCAAAATAAAACTTAAGCACTATAGCACCCTCTGACTCTCCAACAAAGGGTAATATGAATGCTTATTTTACTTATTTTGCTCTTGATTGTGGCTTGCCATAATCTAAGGCCAGCCCATGGTCCATGTGGTAGTACTACAATCATTATAGAAAGGATTTCAAGATATGCATGAGCTTGTCAAAATGTTTTGACAGCAGGATTTGCTGCCAGAAGCTTCTTTTGAACATGATACTAAGCCACAGTTTAACCATGGTACACAAACTATGTAAGTCTAAGATATATCCTCTTCCCATCTCTGCCACAAGAACATATTGAACTTCCATGTTTACTTAAAGGCACTTGTATTGTCCAAGCAGAGAACTGTGCTTACTGATGAATATAGCTGAACAAATCATGTGTCTATAGCTTGAAGAGAGCTTGTGTTTCTAAACCAAGGGCCTTTGGAAGAACTTTGGGAGAGCACCTTTGAAGAACATGTCTCCAACACTTCCCCCAAATTTGTTTCCCCCCTCCCCTTTTACCCCAGGGGATGTAGGAAGTGAATTTCTTGCACTATGTTAGGCCCAGAAGATGCCCAAACAGATTTCAATTTGTAGATCACTTTCTGTTGGAAAAAAGGCATCTCTTGGGAGAGTCTACATTCAACAAAGGTGTTAATATTTTCTGTGGAGCTCATGTTCAAGCAATTATATTCTGAAAAGCAAGTCCTATAAGGAATGACTAAGGGAGCCATTTTCTTGTTTTTTATTACTGCAGAAATTACCACAAAAATATTCCATCTAAACATTAGGAAGACTTTTTTTACTGTAAGAGCTGCTTCAGAGGGTGGTGGACTCCCCTTCTTTACAGGTCTCTCAACAAAGGTTGGATGTCCATCTCTCAGGAGTGTATACTTGCAGGTCAGGGGTTTGGAGTAGATGACCCTTTCCAACTATATGATTCTATATTTTGTCAGTGGATACTTCTGACTGGGATCTTCACTATCCATGCAACTACCATCTCCACAGTATGTTTTCTTGATTATCAACAGTGATTGAGCATTGGCAGAAATATGCTATTTTAGATTGATATTGTGTACCTTCAAATTGTTTCCAATTTCTGATGACCCTAAGGCCGGGTCATGCAATACACTTCCATGGCTGAGTGGGGATTTGAAAGCTGGTCTCCAGAGACCACCCACTACAGACTTATAGCAGTTTGGCATCACTTTAATTGCCATGTATCCATCATGTGAAATCATGAGGCTTTTAGTTTGCTATGTCACCAGAACTCTTTGATAAAAAAGGGAAAATATCTCATAAATCTACAAATTCCAGCATTCTATACCATTGAGCCATGATAGCTAATATGGTATCATACTGCTATAATTCTGTAATGCAGATGCACCCTAGGTCAAAGGTCCAAACCAGTTATAGAAAATTAGACCCCAAAATTATAAATTATGAGATGTGGCTCCATTGGGAAATATAGCCAGCCACATGGTTATTTCTGATTGTCCTACAGTAGCCTTTCTATGAAATTCCTTGGAAATTCCCCAGAACAGTACCTCACCTCACCCTCATACAGAGGAAATTGTCATAAACTTCACACAAAAAACCTGGAAGAATGGAAGAAGGAAACCCAACGAATTTGCATCATGGCCTTTAGGTCCCCTTTGTCTGTCTTACCTGACATGATCTGGGCTAGCCTGGAAACCCTCCCTTTCCTAGGTCTCTGTATCAGACCCCTATGGAGAGACCTATTGTATGGCCAACACCTTGAAGCACCCTATTGTTTATCAAGCCTAATACCATTGTCCACACTGGAGCTGAAGATGTGGATCACCAGACACACCAAATCCCTTCTCTCCTGGGCACATCAATAAATGGAGTGACACTTTACTACGAAGGAGCACAACCAGTGTTGATGTTGGATGGAGTCCTGGGTGACTTGGGACACAGATCCTAGCTGGACAGTTTCTAAACCAATCACTATTTTAGATGAAGTATAGTAAATTCTTTAAGGAAAGAGATTATGGTTGCTACAGTTCCTGGGACCCCTCAGTCACATGGGCTACTTCCTCCAAAATAAAATTGACTCATTGTCATGGTTGTCTTGCTAGTGCTCAGGCATATGCCCTCTGATGAAAGAACGTAATAGCTAGAGGTCCTTACTGATCCCATTATAGCTACTTCATTTATCTCACTGAGTAAAAAATGAGTAAATGTATAGCTATTATGGAACTAATTTTGATTCATGGTCAAAATATGCAGCCTTACAAAGCAGCCATTTTCAAATGGAAAGAGAAAGCTAATTTAGGCACATACAGAGTAATGCTGCTCAAATACCTGTAGTTGTTTTCAGACAATGGTGTCCCAATTACAAAACTTTTAATACCACAAATTGTTGTTTACAATTTATCAACCAGCAGGAGGGTTGCAGTGTGTAGTAATGACCCAAGAAGCAATTTCTGTGTTGCATTTAGCCAAGGTAATCCCTGTGATCAGTGAACCTCAGTGCATCTGAAGGAAGAAGAAGCAACATGGCAAGGGAGCTATGAAAAGGAAGATTGTGTTACCAGGAATAGCTTTCAGGCCTAGCCCTTGAGAGTCCTTGGGCCCCAGTAAAGCAGATGTTCTCTCCTTTATTTATCCTCTGAAATTACAGAGCTTTAAAAGGGAGGCCCAGGCTTTGCTTCTATCATTGTTTTTTCTAATTGATGAGTAGTTAGCTTCTGCAATCAGATTTACTGCCCCACTCTCAGGACACTCTACAGTGTAATGGACTATCTCCAACCATCTATTTTATTTCAAGATGGGGATTCTGTATAGTCATCTTTATTATGCCCTGACTTACCCTCTTCATTCATTGCATTTTCTGCTCAGTTATCTTAATCACCTTGGAAAGACAAGTGTCCTACTTGAATAAACATTAGTTGACAGTGGAGGAGAACTGTGTGTCTGTCCAGATGATGTTGGGAGGCATCATCTGGACAGCATTCCTCACCATAGGCTAGAAGTGATAGTTGAACTTCAGTAACACCTTAGGCACATCTAAACTGTCATATAATGTGGTTTGGTCAGTGTAGATTCATATAATTCAGATTCACTGAATTATGAGAGTCTACACTGATCATATAATGCAGTTTGACTAGACTGCATTATATGGCAAAGTAGATGGGGCCCTTTAGTGCTGCACAATTCTCATTCCTCATTTAGAGAATGATTTTGAGCATTACATGGGAACATCAAAATTGTTCCAGGACATAAACACAACATGAAATGCAGTTATTCTTGAGTATGATCAGTATAGTTAGCTTCCTACATTCAATGGGATTGGGGTGCAGGACCCTAATGACAACACACCACCAAAAAAGGCTATTTTTATTTAGAGAACACCTCTCTAGGGAATTTGACATCCTTCCCCAACACAATTCTCTGCTGAAAATTAAAGATAGTGTTCACTAGAAGATGTAGAGATTCCAAGACCATATTAGTCAAATCTGTG